>NW_010516513.1:0-1071 GCF_000687285.1 Phaethon lepturus
CGGCAGGCGCTGGGCGGTCGCGCCCCCGGGGCGAGACGCGGAAGAGCTTTGCGCGTTTCGAGCGCGACGCTCGTCCGTACTTGGGAGAATTGTCTCCGCCGCCCTCGTTCCCGTTGGTTCTCGCCCGCCGCGTCGCCCCTTAATCGCGTCACGCTCGGTGAGGAGGGGGTTTTTGCGAGGAGGGGGCTTTCCCCGCCCGGGGCGGGGTCGACTAGATGCTAATTAGATGCTAATTGGGACAGTTGCCTCGCGGTTCCATTTTTCTACAATTCTTTATGGCTACGTTTCCCATGGGTTATAATATTTTACAATTAATTGTCCCGAGAGTTCCCAAAAACGGTCTCTCCAGGTCCCCGGGGCCGCGTGATTGGCCGAAATTCCACGTACACGACCCGACGCACGTTGACCGAAAGCCCACGTACACGACCCGACGCACGTTGACGGACGCCGCGTGTTCCCCTTCAAAGGTCATTTGACGCTCAATTGCGGGTTGAAGACAACGTGACCACGCGGCGTCTTGGAACCCACTGGTGACGTGACCAGGTTGAGTCCTGGAGGCCACCAGTGACGATGACCACGTGGCACCTTGGAGCCCACTGGTGACGGTGACCACGACCCGACGCACGTTGACGGACGCCGCGTGTTCCCCTTCAAAGGTCATTTGACGCTCAATTGCGGGTTGAAGACAACGTGACCACGCGGCGTCTTGGAACCCACTGGTGACGTGACCAGGTTGAGTCCTGGAGGCCACCAGTGACGATGACCACGTGGCACCTTGGAGCCCACTGGTGACGGTGACAACGTGGCATCTTGGAACCCACCGGTGACGATGACCACATTGTGCCTTGGAGGCCACCAGTGACGATGACCACATGGCATTTTGGAACCCACTGGTGACGGTGACAACGTGGTGTTTTGGAGCCCACCAGTGACGATGACCACGTGGCATCTTGGGGACAGTGACAACGGGGTGTTTTGGAGCCCCCCAGTGACGATGACCATGTGGCATCTTGGAAGCCACTGGTGATGTGGCTTCATGGCCACATTGAGGCTTGGAACCCACCGGTGACG
>NW_010516514.1:0-27097 GCF_000687285.1 Phaethon lepturus
AGGCCGGCGCGCTGCGCGGGAGCGAGGGGAGCAGCGCCCGTGCCCTGCGCCCGGGTCGGCAAACCTCTCCTGTGTCAGGCTGACCTTGGAAGGCTACGCCCCCGCCTCAAAACCCGTGTAGGAAGTTACGGGTTTCTTCTGTATGTGAGCCAGGAGTCCGTAGGAGTATGGCTCTGAAAGGGCGCGATCTCAAACGCAGAAGTGCTTGGGAAGCGGGGCATCAACCGGGCATCCAAATGGCTTTTAACAACCTAGCCCTGCTTTCGGTGCAGTCACCCAAATATCTTCTATAGGTGATGTAGTAAACCCTCTGTTTCCTCCACAAATCTCTGTTCCTAGAGCGAGGCTGTGCCATCTCCTCACTCTTTGGAAACCATGAGTAAAACAGCAGCAGCAGAAGCTACAAACCAGCAAGGAGTTAGGAAGATGCAGATTTGGGGGTTAGCACCACCACTGAGGGAGGTTAGTAAATTGTCAATCACTGGATCAAAAACTGGATGGGTACCATGGGCTCCCACCGTGCATGGTTAGTCACTTATACTACGGAGTGAGCAACTGATGGGAGAGGGATTAGCTCAAAATCAGAAAATTGAACTAGTACAAGCGTGGAAAAATTACACAAATTAAACTTTTTCAGCCATTTCTCTCATTTAAACTTTTCTATATAGGTTTTTCTGCAACAGGTTCACTTGCTGCTTTAGGAATTTGGACTGTTAATATAAGGCTTAATGTAAGTAGGAAATTAATGGAGTTGTAATTAAGAGGTTTGTAAAGGGTGGATGGTATAGAATATAGGAGGCTCTTGGGAAGTCCATGCTCAGCATGACCCCAAGCAGGGAGGTTTTGTAGATTCATCTTTTGAGGGCGTCTGGGTTCAGAAGTCCTGTTGTCAAAGGATCAGGATTATATCAAGACATCTTTCATTCCCCTGGGGGATAATGACTTCCTGCCTGGATGGCAAATGTTCGCATTTCCCATGAAAAGTTATAGGACAAAGGTTAAGTACCTCCTGTAATTTCACAAAGAAATTTGATACAAACCTCTAGCTGTCTTTTCTATCTATGCCAGACATTTTTTGTTGTGCTAGAAGCTGACTGCGTGGTACAGCCTGTAACACGGGGCTGGTTAGGACCTTGGAAGATTGATTATTTTACACTTCATGTGTTCAGCTTGCAAAGGGCATGTGCTGAGAGTACCTCCTCACATGGCACTTGCACCTGGACTCTCACCACCACTGGAATCGTGGTACCAGATCCCAGGGGAAAAAGTAGAACTGGGCTTATTCCCTGCAAGGGAATTTTTTTTTTTAATATATTTTTTACAGAAAGCACAACAGAAGCAGACAAATTCCAGCTCTTTGGCCTAGTACTCGGGAGAGTTTTTCTCTCTCTCATGAGGGAGAAAAAATACTGATATCGCAAGTAAATAGTGATGAAGCCATTAAACCAAATGGAAATTAAGGGAAAAGTGGGAGCGAGATACTGTTGATGTGAATTTTAAGAGACCTTCACAAAAGGTTATGTAAGAGAATGAATTAGATTCTGACTTTTTGGGTTAAATTCATGCCAAGAAAATGAAAAAAAAGAACAATTCGAGGTTTGTAGTGCCCCATTAGTTTGTTATGAGGTTTTCTGAAAATAATACGACTTTTTCATTTTACATTATAAGGCTATGATAGTGATACTTTACGAAAGCAAAATAATATGTACAAAAAAGCAATGCTTTTTCTTTTCTATTTCAAGACAAAACAACACAAAAAAGTGTTGGGCACTAAGGCACAGCCTTAACATATTTCTTGCTAACAAGGAGAGGTCAGTTTTTCCTCCTCCACCTTCCTCCTACTAAAAAGCAAATGAGCACACGTCTGCTTTGCAGTCACTGTCACAAGTTCTAGCTTTAAATTAGCTCGCTGGGGTCCCGAGAGCATGTGGCCACGAGAGCCTGAAGCGTTGCCCAGGCTGACCGCCCCAGCATTTAGCCCAGCTCCTCAGGCAGGTACTGTAGCACTGAGATCCGTGTTTCCAGCACAGCACAGCTCAGGGTGCCCTGGTGAGCTACTGGGGACACGGGGCAGATACATCACACCAACAGCCACCATGCTCTCAGGAGGACGCATGGTGATGGGGTGTGCTTTCAGATTTAAGGGTTTCTTTTTTTCCCCCCATAAGCCCAAAGAAGCCCATGGGAAAAAAAAAGAAAAGAAAAAAAAAAGACAAACACTAGCTTTTACTTCTGCAATTCCTCTGCTTCTTTTCAACTTCTGATCAGACATATTTTTCATTAATTATTCACTACGGTCATAGTCCCTCACCATATGGGGAGGGGATTAGCTGAAGTGATGAACCTCTGCTGCAGTTCACCACCGTTGCTCGGTCCTGCCCAACGGGGAAGGAGCTGCAGCGATTGACTTGCAAGGTGTTTCCTCAGAGGAGCCAAGGTCCAGCTTACAAAAGGGCAGTTTGTTTCACATTTCACAATGAAAATAAATGGGTAAAAAAGAACTGACTTCTCGTTGAGAGCTAAGTAGATGTGTGTGTAGGGGGTGAGTCTCTGCTTTTCCATGCCAAGAAATGGAAAGAAAAAAGGCGTATATGTGTGTGTGTATACATATATATGTAACTATGCATTATACTTCTCTGCTGTAGCAACATAACACAGTGAATGAATCTGTGCAAGTCTAATTTTTGGGTTTTTTTTTTGATCCTGACTCCCTCATTCCCCTTGCCCAAATGAAATATGATGACAATGACTGCAAATATTTTAGTACCATCACTTGCTTTCTTGTTTGTTTTCGATTTTTAGGTGAAGTGGTGGCCTTTGACACTATGTTTTATTCTGGCAACCGAAAGATTAGCACTTGACACTCCCTTCATTATAGCTCAAACCCACTGTAAGAAGAGGGAATAAATGTTCTATAGCAGCCTGCTTAAACATAAAAGGCCATAGTCATACATAATCACATACTCTTGGTATTATTTACCAACAGATGAAGAATTTATGGAGAGAGAGGTAGAAAATCCCGGGACACCATGAAGGGACAGGCAGGGCAATGTGGGGCTTGATCAGCAATGTGCGGGACACTGGGGGAGTGAAAAATGCCAAGAGCAGAAGAGCCTTGGCCTCTCTTCCTCAAGGCAGCATTTAGCAACGGTCGAAGATTAATCTGTCACCGTCAGATAACGGAGATTCTTTACATTGACAATTATCTGCTCTCTATAGAGGGAGGTTTCAATGATGGACCGGATGAAAGGCTGTTGAATGCACAAGGGGAACAACGCAGGTATTTATGTCAATGAAGTGGAAGGAAAATAACACACCTGATTTATCTCGAGCAGCTCATACAGCCTGTCTGCCCCTTCATTGTGCTGCTGATATCTTTTGGCAACCAGCACAGCGGCCAACGTATGAGCACAGATCAGTTGTGTCATATTCTTTCTTCACTTCATTGACGCAGAACGTGTCACAAAATCTTGTTGTCCTCAGCACCACCTTCCAATTCCTGAGTTTGGTGACAGCAAATGTCACTTGAGAAAAGCACAAGGGCTATGACTGATGGTAATTTTGGGAAACATCATGTGGAGCTATATCACCTTGAGGATGTGTTCTTATTGTAGCTTTGAGTGTGAATGTCACTATACTGCTGGGTGTCCTCGTCAAGTAAAGAAGATACCCTATGTATAGTCACTGTAAGGGGGAGAGGAGTCCATAGATTGCAAGTCAGATAATGGGAACCAAGAGCCTGTGGCAATGCCGTGAGGTTATGGGAACTGTTTCAAGACCCCTTGAAAAAGCAGGATTTCAGCTGAGGTTCGCTTTCCTGCCAGTTAAAGCTAGTCGAAACCTGAAAACGTCAGATCTTCTCTGCAGATACTATGAGTCCAGTAGCTTCATTGTTTTAGCTGTTAAGTTTCTTCATGTCTTCAGCTGCAGCTAGGCCAATCTGAGCTCTTGCTGAATGGGAAGTCTGGCGTTCAGAAGCCAAACCCTGTTTTTTATGGGTGTTCTGGGTGCAACTGGGGATAGAGGGGTCTCGATCTGGTGAATGTGAGGAGAGCTGACAAATGGAATTTCTAACCGAAATGACTTTATATTGCATTACAGAAAATTTTGAACTCTGCAGGCTGGTAGGAGGCAGAGTCCTGCTTCTAATTATGGTTCGACGTTATCTTTCACTGATAATAGCCTTTTTGTAATCAAAGAAGGTAAAAATGAAATGCGTGTTGCTAATTTTTTGTGTGCACCGATGAGCACTACAATCACCATGTAGTTTTGAATTAAATTCTTTTGTTCCTTTTGTTAATTTGAGTTTGATGGTTTTCCCTGATGCCAGAGACTAATTTACAGCAGAGAAAATTCCCTTAAATTGATTTTTAAAAATGCGCTCACATACAGTACATTAACCTTTTCATTCCCTTATGGTGTGTGTCAAAGAAAAATGATCCCTGTAACTCTGCTTATTGGAGAGACGCATGTGTAGAGTATATTAATTGGTAGAGTTCCCATTCTGCTCTGGACAGATTTTTCACACGGTAAATGAAGTCATGGCTGCGCTAACGCTCTTCTCTCTCCCTGAAAATACCAGTGCCCCAGCCCCCATCATTTTCCTTCTCCCACGGCTACATATCTGATCACTTTTCAACTCTTTTATTAGTTATGGAGAAGTTTTATCTTTCAATTTACGTAGGGAGAAGGGAGGCCCCGAGGCCCAGGTGGTCAGGAGTATTTCTGTGCCTGACTCTTGGTGAAGCCGCAGGGAATTGAGGATCTGAACACCTCTGAGGACACGGACATGGTGCAGTGTGGTGTTGCAGCACCACATGAGAGGGCGAGATGGGCTACTTGGTGGGGAAGTCTATAGTGGCAGGTTTGTTGCAACATCACATGAGTTTAGGATGCCTTTACGTCTTGCGGGTGAGTGAGGTGGACAGGGAGGTGAAGACAGAGGACTTCTTAAAGCATGTTGCAATCAGGAGTTGATCTGCAGCTCCACTGAGCGCTGTAGGGAAATGTGACCATTGCGCTCTCTCCCTCCGGGGACTGTTAAGACCCCTTAATTTCAGAAGCCAAGCCCTGTTTCTTGAAAGAATAGGAAATTGGTGAGCTGCAGAGGAGAAACTCCTTTCTTGGACACTTGCCTCTTTCCTTCCCATTACTGGAGCGTTTTTCCACAGGGTGCAATGAAACCGCCAGGCACCAGTCAGCGTGCCTGCTTGGGTGATTTTTCCCTTTTCAAACCCTACAGCATGTTTAAATCAATATGATATCCCTACATTTAACTCAGTTTCAAATACGGAGGGAACCTTTCTAACCCACACTCTCTCACTTTTGATGTCAGAAGTGAGAGAGTCACAAAATTAAAGGGAGAATTTTGATTACAGAGGAAATTTTGAAGCCGGTGAAAAGCAGACAGATAAACCAGCAGCGTGATTCAGGAGGAGAGGTGCTTTTGTCAGTGCGGGTAAGATGCTAACATGAATTGTACAGGGAGATTAAAAATCATCATGATAATGGGGGCTTTGCTCCTGGGTGGCAGTGATCCTTGTGAAACACATCTTCTGTGAGAAAAAAATTGCAATTTGCGTGTCAGTCTGTTTTGCTGTATTTTTGTTCTGAGTGTGACCATGGATGTCTCAGTTCCATTCTGTAATTCACTTACTGAGTCTCAGGATTGTATTGAATTAAGGATATTTCTTTCAAATTAAAAATGAGCAAGAAAAATGTTCTTTCGATACGAGGAGTCACGCTTCTGTGGTGTTGTGCCACAGTTAACACAGCTCAGTACAGGAAAGAAAGTTGGCATCTTACTTTCCCAAGGAAAAATGACTTACTGTTTGTTGGTTGTATTTACTGCCACCCCGAAAGTTTTGAAAATTAAACTAAACGACTTTGCAAAGCTCTTTGTTAGATGCTGTGAGAACCCTAGTAAAAATAGAAATCGATTAAAACAGGCCAAGCATAAGACTCCTAAACCTTTGGAGACCTCGGAGTCACTTTGCCTGACGGCAGCACTCGGTGCTGAGCCAGCCTGCCCAAAGCCCGAGTACCCTTCCAAGAGCTGTCATTCTTCAAACTACAGTTTTCCTAAGCTAGAACTAGACAAGGGCCAATGGGAATTAAGACTTTTATCTTAAGCTTAATGAACATCACATCGGGATATCTGTGAAGTGGTCCTAGTTCAAGAATAGCCAAGAAAAGCCCAAGCAAATCCCATTAGGAGACTGAGATGTCTCCCAGCTCTTCTGGGAGTCTCGCAGGCTGTGGACTCTGCTCCCAGCCTCATCGTCCAAGCAACGCTCACGGAAGTCAGCATGAAAGAAGGAAAGAGTTAACATTAGTCAGAAGTCAAGAAAGAAATATTTAGCAAAAGTCAGAAAGAAATAGTTAACATTATAAATATGGAAGAGGCAGCCATCCTTTCGCTGTTGTGCCCCTTGCTCCTTACTTCTGCGTGAGTAACGGTATGAGCTCAAGCGAGCGCTTGAGAAACACTTTCTTACTTTAAGCGTAAGAAGCACAGAACTGAGGGTGGGTTGGGGGCTGTAGCTTAGGATTCAGGGTTCGGGTGGAGTTTAGGGCTGCGCCTAAGCTGTGAAACGACATGGAGGGGTGCGTGGGCCAAGCATGGGTGATCACCGGTGTGGTTCGTGAGCTTGTTCCAAGCCTGGCTTTGGCCCGTTACTGGCAGGGTTGTCCCAGGATGGCCACGCAAGGAGCGGGTCGGAGCAGTCGTGCTGCGCTGCAGCCTAAGAGGGTTTGGCTGTCGTGGGTGAGAGGCGTGCTCTGCCAGTTGCCCTGGGACAGGTTTTGGTTTGCTTTATTTACTGGTTTGTATTACTTATGAAACCAGGAATGGAAGATTCAGGAGATGAGAACAAGGGGAGAGAGACTAAGTAAGAAAATCTTGGCTGTACAGGCTGGGGAGAAGGGGACTTAGCTGGGAGAGAAAAGCCTTCATCCTGCATCCTACTCAAAGAACTGCTAATGCCTTTTGATTTAAAAGCATTGTGTAAAATACAGGCCGTCGCTTATACATTGTTTTTCCATTGCTCAACGTTGTTAAAATTTGTATCAGAGAAGAATATTCCTTCTATAGTTTTCCATAAAAATCTTGGCTACATACTACGGGTGGAAATACAGCATTAGACACCCACACATCAAATATGACTTGAGTGTTTTGGCCTTTAATCATAGAAACAACATAAAATTAAGATTCTCTTAAAGGTAAAATTATAAGATAATTAGCATCTTAATATAGATTTGCTACCATAATGAATAATGCAATAGTATTGCCTTTGAAACATCCATACATCAAACAATTTGTGGTTTTCAAAACAGTAAATGATTGGTGCTTGAAATAAAAGTTGTGTAAAAGATGTATAAAAATAACCTGTGAATTTTAGCATCCAGAATAACTGGAGTTTTCATTTTACACAACTCCTACACTATACTTTATTTTAATAGGCTACTCAGATGCTTGAGAAATCCAGCACCATAATCTGATTAATTTATGATACATGGAAAAGTTTAAAGGACTGAGGCATGCTATTAAAAATTTGTTATTGACCTTAATAAGGGTGGGTTCTGTTTTGAAACAGGGAGGAAATTTTCTCTCTTGTGAGATCCTACTGGCTTATTTGAGGGATTTTTCTTTTTCCTGCTGTATGTAAAATAGACATCGCCCGAGTCCCACGGAGGACAGAAATATGTGATTTTTACTGGTTCTTTACTAAATTCGGAGGGCATGTCAGTGAGCACACAAAACAGGTTTTATCATCACATGCTTGTTAGTTTGGACATTTTTATTTGTTCAGTAGGTAAAAGCATTTTATGTCGTGTCTCATCATGAAGGTTCAGGTAATTTCCGTTACTTTTGAAATCACATTATGATGGGCTCTGATCAAATGTTCTCTCCCCAGAAAAAGCTCTGAATTGTCACTGCCACCCCCCCGCTCCCTGCAGTGCCATTCCATACCATCCTCTTGGATGTCCGTGTCCCTCACCTCCCCATATATCTCCAGGACTGGTCAATCCTCTCTCTGACTTGGTTTGCCCAACTGCTCCCATGGCCGTGGGACCTTCAGGAGCCGTCACCTTGCGACCCTCATGCCAACCAGGGACCTCATCCGAAATCCTATCGTCCTGCAAGAAGAGATGACGAGAGAAACTTATCTGGAACAAAAAGCAGTCGATGAATTTCAGATAGTAATGGTAGATGGTGGTTGGCGCGGTAGGTTGTACTGAGGGTGCTTCTCTCTTCCCTTCTGTTTTCTTATTTCCCCATAAGTGCATGAAGCTTTCCTATGTGTTGATGAGAGTTACATATGTCAACCGCTGGAGGAGCGACCCTCCCCTAGCCCCCAGCTGCTTTAATTCACACATGATTTCATGTAATACTTACTGCATCACGTAAGTGTTTGCAAGCAACCTGGCAAGGTAATTTTTACTTTCTTAGCACGCAGTACAATTGCTGCATCCTGAGTTTGACGGACACCTCAGGAGAGTACAAAATGAGATTGATAAACCGGTTTTCTTCCCCGCTGCTGTACACACTCTTTTTGTGTTTGTCTTCCCACCGTCTCTGCAGCATGGCGACCTCAAAACTCGGCTGTCTTTATGGCTCTTTCTCATTGTTCCCAAACAAATTATTTAGGAATTAGATTTTGTTCATCTTGTGTTTTCCTTCCTGTACCATTTAGAAACAAATTATTTACAAACTACATTACAGGAAAAAAAAAAAAAGCCTAGGAGTTAGTAAAATATAATATTAAACAGAATTTCTAATGCTGTCTTTCTGTCCAGGGAGATTAAACACCTCACTACTTCCCTTATCACAAATTCTTCCTTGGTGTCTTCACAGTCATAAATTGAACGATATTTTCTTTTTTTTTCTGAAATATAGTTTCACTAAAAATTGTAATTGCCTTTTTACAAATGTAAGCAAAATGACATTTTGTTGGAATTAGGGGAGATGATAAAGCTGAGAGGTGGTTTCTCCAGGCTCTCAAATCTTGCAGAGAAGCTTATTTTCCCATTTCTTGAGATCGTAATTCTTCAAGAAATAGTGTGGAGAGATGTCATTCTGGCATGCTTTGGCTACATCACCTTTTGCAGATGCTTTCTGCATGGGTTTGAACTGTTTCAAGGCTTGTGCGTGCGTTGTGTCTCAGTTGGAGGAAGCCAGGCTGTCAGCGCATTATAGTGGTAAAACTGGAGCTAAGAAGTGCTGTGGCATACAGGGGTGCTGGCATCAGGGATATAATCTGTGGCATTTGGGCTTGCCAAGCCTTTTCATGGATCTGATGATAACACAGGCTCTTACGGAATAAAATTCTAAGCGTCAAAGCAAGTTTTACTGGTGCCATGGCAGATATTTCACCCGAGGAGATGATTTGGTTCTGTTCTGGTGGATGGATGTGTGTGCTTATATCAAACACTGAAATAAAATCAAAGAAATGCTGTTGATTTTATGGGCTCTGTCACTATTGGGAACGGATCTTTAATTGTGACTTGAATTACAGTAGCAGCTAAGGGCCCCTGTGAGGGTTCGCAGTCCCACTGCGCCAGGTGCTATAAAAACATCTGGGTTACAGCGGATGAATGAACCAAACCGATGGTAGGAAAGTGAAGAAGATTAATAAGATGACATTAAATCAAGACCATCACAGTTCTTGGCTAAAAGTATCTCTAACCACGTATGTCGTGTGTTGTACACACGCAGAGTCGCGCCATCTCCTTTCTCCTGGCCACGAGTCAGAAGATGGCCATGCCCTTGGCTGGAGCCACTCCTAGGGCCACCAGCTGGTGGTCGCAGCTTGGATTTTTGTCGCCTTGAGAACAGGCTTCTGGCAGGATTTCAGAGTCCACATTCCCAACTTCTAATTTATTTGGGAAATTCCATGTAGTCATTCTGTCCCTAAGCACTAGGAATAATTTGGGAATGCTTCAAATGTCAACTCTGCTTATTTATGCTTGGTAAGGGGGTAGGAGGATGTTGCAGTGTGGTTACTATGCTTGGTACAAAAGTCATGTGAGATGCCAGTTCAAAATACAGAGATGCTAAATTAATCTTTTAGTGCTGCTAGGTCTGGAGGTGATCCAAAACTGTTTCATCATAATGCTCATAAAAATGATGGGAAGTTATTAAATATCAATTTCTGCAGTACAGTACAGGTAGGAATTCCAGATATTACTGCATTTAGACCTTTTTACAGATTTTTTTTTTTTTTTTTTTTTAAATTTAGAAGTAGCACCAGGTTTCATTTGTAGGTGACACAGACTGGCTTTGCCCCGGTGGAGCCAATGATCTGTGTCAGTCAATGCTAGCTGAGGATCTGGTGCCTTCTGCTCTAAAACTGTGGAAGACCCATCATCTGTTAAAGCTAACACTTAGATGTAAGGTGCAGGTGGCATTCATTTTCTCCTGTTGGCTTTGTAATACAAACATGTAAGACTAAAAGCTCTATCAAAGCATAAAACATGCGAGGTTTATTTTTACGGAGAGCTGAGTGTTACGGATACAGCCTTTTCCTCACTTGCTCTCAAACGCTCCATTAATGCCCAACCTCGAAGCATTTGCGTGTGTGCACTTTGCAGAAGATTGAGAGAGGAGATGAAGCTACGGGGCCAAAAGGAGTGGCTGTAGGACATTCATAAAAGAGCTTCCCAGAAATGCGGGGCAGGACAGTGCGTTGCATTGTGTGCAGGGCAACAGATTTTTCTCACGGTGCTGGGGAGTAGACAGCAAAGATGTTAACTGTTATAAAGTCATTACTCCCTATTAATTAAAAGCATTTATTATCAACAGAAGATGAAGAAAACCATAATGTAATCACCGCAACAGGCAGAAGATGGTTTTATCCCTCTGAATCTTTCTGTTGGGGTTTTGCAGGAGGGCCCACATACATGCCATGCCTCATTTGTAAAAACAGACCAAGTTTTTATTCCTCTCACTCTTAAGTGTCACCTTTAGCATCTGAACAACCGAGTTTACTGTAGCCTCAGGCTCAGGCTCTGAGTCTATCTGCAGACTGATTGCTATTCAGCATCACGCTTCAGCTGGAGCACAGCTCAGGGTGGTCTGCAGCAGCAGGAGGGGAGGGAGGGAAGTGGGGAGGAGAAGGAAAGGAAATAAAAAAGCCCCCAAAGAAAAGTAACTCGGCTTGACTTCAGAGATGAGAAAGATGCACTTACATGCTTATTGTTTATCTGTATTATGCTACTGCCTAAGTTCTTTAGCGATTGAGGTTTCCACGGTGCCAGGCAAGGTGCCAGAAAATTATTCCCACCCATGAAGACCCTCCATCCTAAATTTAAGGCAGGAGAGCAGCAGAGGATCCAGACAGGCAGAGGAGTGTGATGAGACAGTAAGGCAGTATCGATCAGCAGTATAACCAGACATCTCGGCAAACCTCCTGCTGTAACCACTGCAATGCATCCAGTTTACTGCCATTATTGTTGCAATTAATATTTCTTTTTTGCAACACGAGGTTAATAATCTAACCATATGGGTTACCCACTCTTTACCTCATTTGTTGTACTGCTTAACAGTTATAATCTGCAGCAATTTTGTATTATGAAGAACTAATGAACAGCAGGATTATTTTTCCACAGAACATCATAGGCGTTTTCACCAGGGACAACAGTGTTCCCGTGCCTTAGTTAATCAGCAAAGTTCTGCAGTTGGTGAGCTGACTTGCCAGCGGCATTGCAGCCACCGCTATGTCATCCGGCAAAAGTTTTAATTCAGAACAAGGTGGCATGACTTGCAGGTGAAATACGTATTATTTTTCAATTAACTGTGTGTTAACAAGCTTGCTAGAAGATTTTTCATTTACTGTGTTTATGAGTGTAGTATTTCAGGTTATTTAGTTAAAATTTAGAAACAAAAAAAAGCAAGAACCAGAGCTTGCAAGAATAGCGAGTATGGAAACCATACAAAAGCACTGCTATAAACCCCATCCTGCCACCTCTGAAGCCAATAAAACATCTTACACCTGCTTTTGTTTCATACCATTAATTTCTTGGGTTTGCTTTTTTCTTTTCCTTTTCTTTCTGATTTCCACTGGTGTAACTGAGCCTCGAGCTCAGTCTCCTGTCTGCAGCCATGGCCCAGTGTCACCCCCCTCAGCAAGGGCCCTCACATACAGCACATGTATCTAGAATGTACATAGTCCAGTATATACGTGCATATATATACATATATATATATACACACACGCCTAGGTTTTGTTGTTATTGCACAAAAGTGGCAACTCCATGTCGAAAAAGGTTAAAAGGCCCAACATGACCATCCCGCTATTGATACTTCAGAGGTTTTGGTCGAGGATGTATAGCTTTTATTAAATAATACCAATACTTGACAAGCGATGTCTATATTGTCCTTCTTTCATTTAGCAATATAGACATGGCTGTTAAAAAAAAAAAAGGAGTTGTGCTAGATGAGTTTTTGTTTTAAGAAGCTATTATAGTATTGTAATATGGCCACCGTGCTCGGTAGACATGTGGCAGGTTTCAAATAAACATGCCAGAAATAATTTTGTTGACAGCATCTTGGGTTGGAGCACATCCAGCCTCCATCCGTAACACGTCGGTACAGTGATTCTTTCACAGGCAGAAAAATATGTCATCACAAATCTGGATTTTAGAGTCTTAAAATACTGTAGATGTCTGGATTTATGGCTTCAAAGTCAACTTCACAGGTGGGTAGCATCATTTTTCAACCATAAATGAAGATGAAAGTGATAACATTTACAGTTTTTAATATGCAGCATCAGTGAAGTGTGCTTAAGTTAAGACCTGGGGTAACATCTGTTTTACTTTCCTAATCCAAAAACAATTAAGGTTTTATGTAAGAGGAAGAAGGGGGTTGGAAAACAAACAGCGAAGGAAAAAAAGAGAAAAAAAAATAGGCTGAAGGGCTTCAGCTTGCTTGCAGAGGTCATGCAGACGTTGTGTTCGTTCTTCATGAGAAGCAGGTGACTCGTACCGATGAATGACTTTAAGACTATTTTTAGTAAAATCATTTTGTCAGGGCAGAAACTGTGCGTGCTTGGTCATTTCCATTTGTGTAATATGCTCAGATACCAGTGCTGAAACCAGAGTGGTATCCTCAGGGTTAACAGCCATGGCTGGTGAAGGGCATCTGCTTGCTCTTTGGTTTAGGTCTCTGTATTTACATCCGCAGTCTTTCAGGAACGGGCAAATTATGGCTTTGTGCTGTGTGCTGGAAACAAACCCTTTGAGGTACCGCTTGGAGAACATTGTTTTTGTGCTTGAAGCTGTACCTGCTTAGGTCTTAATTGAAGACCTTCCTGGCTCCGGTCCCAAGCGCAGGGGCTTCCCGGAGCGATGTGAACGGGTAGCCGACGTCCGCTTGTGGCAGCTCCTGCCGAAGGGGTGGGAGTTTGCTGCCAAGGACGCAGGGTATCGGGGGGTATCAGGGGATATCGGGGGATATCGGGGGCTGGTGGTGAGGCTGTAATCTCCTGGAAGTAAAAGCTGGTCACAGTGACACAGCCACAAAGCTCTGGAATTAACGGGAGTACCGGTAGGACAGATCTCAGGCGGCGGTGCTCGTATATATATGGTACGACGTGTGCGCTGCGGGTTTACTGTAAATGCTTCCATCGAAAGAGACTTCAAATGACCAAGAACAAAAAAGCTGCTTTCTAAACGTGTGCTGAATAAAGCTGTTTACTTTTCTTTGAAATGTCATTTATCTCTTCTTGCTTTTTATCAGGGGAAATTTCCTGATGGAATTTTAAAAATAAAGCAAAAACATTCCTTTCTGCTTCCTTGCAGTGTATTGAACCCCAAAGTTTTCTTTATGAGTAATTTTCCTTCTCTTCATACGCTGGAAATTCCCAATTGTTTTTGCTGTGATTTTGCTCAAATATTGATGGGATGACTAAGGAATTAATGGGTTTATGATGTGAAAACGGATTCAGCAGAAGTATTGATATCCTGAAAGCTTAAGCACGTGTGTGGATTTCTATCACACTGGGACTCACGGATGGGGAAGCCTCACTTAATGCAAGGTTTTATTAAGCTTTTGACCTAGTCTGGGTTTGTAGGACTAATTCAAGTCCATGAACTATTTTTTTTCATTTTTAAAATTTCTGACCATTCAGGTGGAGAAGGTTGTTAGATTATTTTCAGGAATGTGACTGTTGCCATCAGTCCTGTAGTGCTGCCGGCATCTTACCTCTGTCCTTCAGATACTGTGAGGGCTTGGCTGGGTAGAAAGCAGCACTGTGGTTCCTCAGCTGCTTTTCCCCAGTTCTCCTTGGCATCCCTGTAGGTCCCACTGTGCCCTGCTGTGAAAGGAAGAATATTTCTGCCACTTACTAAGAAGACCTGGATTCTTTTCCTAGCTTTATTTCTCAGCTTCTGTGTGACCCCAGGAAAGTCACAGATTCTCTCTGAGCCTATTTGCATCACCTGAAAAATGGAGACCGCAACAGTTTCCTAAAAAAGGTGTTAGAAGACTAAATTAATTAACATTTGTATTCATGCTTAGGGTGAAGATGCCATAAAAATGCAAGTATTTATATTCTTTCTGTTTGCTTGTTGGCAAAATTACATTTCTCAGGACTCCTGACCTACTTTTCAGGTTTTTCTCCAGCAAGATTAATAAACTATTTTTCATTTTAAATAGAAAGCCAAGTGCAAATGAGGGGAAGGCAAGGAGGGGAGGGGATAGCCCTCTTTGCCAGAAGGAAGAGAATCATTGTGTTTTTTCCAGAACTAGAATAAATAATGAAATACAGATACTACCTCAGATGTTTAATGCCTCAAACCTGGCTGTCCATGGCAGACTTAGAGCCTTTGTAATGGACAGATCCCCAAACACGTAGGAAGAGAGTCTCAGCATTATCTTTTTCTGTGAAATGAATTCTTGATATGGAAAAGTTGAAAATTTTTTTCCAGCATTTTCTGAAATCAAAACTGCGAGGTTTGCCCGACTTCCCTGTTCAGGTCATGTTGCTGTGTATAAGAAAAAGTCACAGTGAGTGAAATAAACTCTCTGAATTACAGAAGAACTTAGTCTATTATAAAGCTTTTTGTTTTCCTGAAAAAATTAAAAAAGAAAAAAAAAGAAGAATCATTTAAAGAAGTACCAGCAGGTCTATTTTAGACCCACCATCCGTCATAATAAAGGAAATGAGGCAAAAATTCTAAACTGGTGAGGTCGACAAGGAGAAGGAGCATCCAGCGTTGCTCTAGCTGTGAGGCCAGATCCCTTGAGTGAATTCAGCCTTCCAGGAATGTGGAGTGCACTGATATTTCATACAGTTCCTGGGCATGGTTCAATGTGCGCATGAAATCACACTTAATGCACAGTGCTAAGGCGAATCCGGCAAAAAGCATGAAAGGGATAAAATGCGATAAATATTTAAGATCTTGTGAATGTGAACACAGCGCTTCATAAAAACCTCCGTCTCAAGAGCAGGGTGCTGTACGCGCCGTAGACAGAACATATGGTACAACCACAGTGAAGTCAAAGCTAATCAGTGAATAGTGACGGAGCGTTTATTCTAAAGTTTTAAGGATGTGATTAAATTTAATGTATGTGCTAGACATGAAGCCTGTCTTCATGCCTTTAGACCTACCAAGCTATGAATGTATGCAAGGTGGCCTGAGGAGATGTGATGTTTTCTGGGAAGGCAGAAAAATTCACCATAGGGATATCCTTATTGATTTTTACTTCTATACATGCCCCCGTGAATTATTTATCTCCCTTTATTCTTCTCTGACACCTTATAAAAGTCTCTTAAAAGTGGCTGTAAATCTCTTTATTCCAAGACCTAATGAGGGTTGGTAGGAAATTGGCTTTTGGTGAGTGAGTTTGGATGAGTGCTAGCGTGGGTGGCTGGTGCCTGTTCGCGAGGAGGCGACGGGGAGTGCGGGTTTCACTACCGAGCACCCTATGGGTGCGTTGCATTTATTCGTTGTATAATATGACAAGGGATGGATTCAATTAATACCGTAGTGCATTATAAAGGCGTGAATTGTATTTGGCTTACGGGCTTCACCCACCATGGTCACAGGGTGCATGGTGTAGTTCTGCGGACATACATTGCTGTTTGGATTCTGCTGTTTGTTTGCTCGTCTAAGTGCCTTTTCTAAATGTTCCCTTTCCTTCGATGTTTCTAGGAGCTGGTGGGGAGTAATCCTCCTCAAAGAAACTGGAAAGGAATTGCAATTGCCTTACTTGTGATTCTCGTTATCTGCTCGCTGATCGTCACCTCTGTTATCCTCCTGACACCAGGTATTTATAACCTTTAACTCACTTCCATTCTGTTTTTCTTCTGTAATTTTACACTTCCAATGGTAAAGGGATTGCAAACTCACTGCGAAGTCAGCATCAAAGGAATCATCCTTCCCGTTCTCTATCTTGATGTGACACTGAGTTCAAGGCCATTCTTAGGTAGATAGTTTTGGAGTTTTACATCTCAATTCAAAGATCAGGGCTGCAGAGCTGAAGGTACAAGCCTGAAACTTGTTGCCTAAACATAGATGGGGAGTGTCATTTTAGATGTGCCAGGGTATGAGCGACGTCTACAAAGGGCAGTCGGTTAGGACACAGAACTTCCCGAAGTTCATGCCCACATGGAGCAGCAGCCGCCAGTCGGGTGCAATATCCTAGACCGTCTAAAATGGCGTTGGATGCCTATGCTTAGGCACCTAAATCCCATCCCGTTCAGCTGGGTTGGTTTTTCAGCTTCACAACGCAATTCCAGATAACTATATGCCAGATAGCACTTAACCACAGCAAATAATTAGTAACTTCCCAGTAAGGGATTCTTTAGGTTAATCCCTTTTCTTTAGGTTAAGAAACCCTGTTTCTTTAGGTTAATCCCTTTACCAAGTTTCAGCAAAGTTCTCTGCACGTAACCTCTGTAAATTACTTCTCTTACAGTAGCTGCTGAGGTTGTAGGCTTGAATTTTAATGTGGTATCATCATGATTATTGATTATTACATATTTATAGAGCCCTGTAAATTTCCGTGCCTACTTACAGGGTAGAAATAATGCACTTCTGCAGCTCTGAGAAGATTGTGGTATGAATATGAAAAGGCAAACAAGTGAGAGACAAGATACAGAAAAGAGAATTCAGTGTCAGAAAGGGTGAGGAGTTACAAAGCACGGGAGAAGGCAGAAGGTCCCCAGCAGAGGGATGTATAGGAGAAAAGGGGCTCCTTCTTGGATGAGTACATGCTGATGATTCTAGGGGACAGCAGGACAGAGAGCACAGAGCTGAGGAGGGGAATGGAGGCGAGGGAGAAATGAAACCGTGGGAAATGCAAAAGCACAGGACGGTGAAGTGGAAAAACGAGATGGAAGTTGTGTGGCAGAAATTTCTAGCTCGTAGCATATGAACTGACACTGATCAGCAGATCTGGGCCATCTTCCCTGACACAATTCTTATCCCACCGTCCTGCTGTATGGTAGACTGGAGACAGTGATAAATCAAGAAATACAGGGCTGCACTGAGTTAATATGAAAATGAGTGAAAAAAATCACTACGTTATCATTTTGGTTATTTATTGCCATGCCATGTTCATTTTATTTCATGCTATCCTGAAATTTTCAATGTTAATGTAAGTGGCACATGGTCATAGCAGAGTAATTAAGTAATTAAATTAATTAAGGTTAAACTTAATTAAGGATCATTTTTTAAATTACTTTTGCTAAGGTTCAGATTTAACACGTTTGGACAGTGCAGTTCATCTCCAAGATGTTTTGGGGCATGGTCTGTGGGCTGTACTCACATCCGACACCACTTATTTGCATTGAAAAATATCATTCTTTACACATTATTTACAAAGGTATGGAAATGTTGCCTTCTATTTTACAGAATTGCAGTCCCAGACCTTTCAAAAATGCACACTGAAGCCTAAATTCCTAAACCCATACCTGTAGGCTTCAAGAAGCTGTCAGTGGCTCACACTGCTTAGATGAGGCCATGGGTGCCACTTCCATTGAAGAGCAGGATTCCATATAGATGGATATATAGGGAGAATCATAAACATACCTGTACAGTCCTAAATACAGTTGAAGTCACAAGTCATCCCTTTTACAAGACCACCTGTAATAACGATTTCTTTATTAGGGTGGTCAGAATGATACCTGGTGAGGATTTAGCAGCTCTGGTTTCAATTCTAGGCTCCACTATAGACCTCGTTTAGGACTTCTCCTGAACCCTACCCCCACTTCTCCAGAGAGAAAATCACACATAAAATCCAGTAATGACTATTGTGACTATAGATACTGCAGTGCTGTTGTCCGGGTAAGTGCCTAGATAGAAAAGGTGCACTGAGCATTGAGACCCTGTAGTTAGTGTTCTCTAATTTAGGAAGACACAAGTCAATATGGGTTATTACGAAGACCTTCCATTTCATGTAGCATGAAGTGGGGAATGCGCAATACCCACATGCAGTTACAAATAAAATTCACAAGTGTATTTGTGTGTGTGTTTGTATATACACATTCTCTGTTTGGGATGTGTATGCACACACATGTATACACCTAAATCACACAGTTAATATGTACTTAGCAACAACTCCAAATAGCACCATTGAGAGAGATTCTGTGCTTAAAACTTAGGACTACGCAGTGTCATTTTCTATGCTAAAATTGCCATTCATGGTTTTTGAGTTTTCTAATTACCTGGTTTGCTGGTAAACTGGGTTTGGTGGTTTTTTTTTTTCAGAACTGTCCCCTACACGCAAATACAAAACCTCTGAGCTCAGTCCTGCTTCTGTTCTTATTATGTTCTTATTATGGCTGCTTCACGGTGCGACTCTGCCAAGGGTAAAACAGATAGCTTAGGTTGCTGCTGTGGCTTGGCAGCAGCTGAGTTCAGTCTTCTTTTGGGCCACCGGAGCTTGTTATGAGATGCATTATGGCAGCAGGTAGCAGGAGGCTCATTTCACAGGCATTTCCCACCAGCCAGTGCTAAATGAGACATTGAGGCTGGTTTGACAAACATGAAAAGTATTACATTGCTAATCCTGACTGGGGATAGTATGTCCCAACAAGGTAGGAGTGGGGAAGATGGAGGAGCCTGTCCGACAGGAGAAGCAGAGTCTGCATTTCTGTGCCATAAAATAGTTCACTGGAAGAAGAAACATTTATCCTTGGTAGCCAAACTGAAAAATAAGTGATGGATTTTTGAACAAGAGACAAGGAAGGGACAGGAGGACAGTGAAGGAAGGAGGCAAAGCAGTTTTGTGGATGTTCATGGGGAGCTGCTGCGAAGTGTGAGAGTGACATCAGAAAAAAACCCCAAAAAACCCCAAACCAAACCAAAAAAAACCCAACCTCTTCACTGGAAATGTCTCAAGTGGGGCGATGCAGTCTGGCATGGGCAGAGCACAATGCTTGAGAGTACTTCAAATATTTTTAAGTCTTCCTTCTGATGATAATGTTGGAGTCCAGCGTGACACTGTCATACTAGTACAGATAACGTTTTGCATTTTACCTCTGAACTCCTTACTTCTTCCTGTCTGTCTTGGCCCTCTCCCTGGCTGGGAAAACATTCTTCTCCAAGTATTTTGCTGTTGATTTGAAGGCCTGTTCTGCAGTGCAATATCAAGGTGCACCTCAATGCAGAGGTGCTCTAAACCCCGTGCTAAACATGCAATGCCTACAGAGAGTAAATTGGGACATATATGAGATGACAGAGTGCAGCATGCACTCTTGTAGTCCACGTTTAGACAAAGAAAAGTGGTTAACTGGACCCAGAACTTGCATCGTGATGGTGGTATTTCCCAGTACTGTGAACATCAAGCTGGTCTCCTGGGTAGTCTCCAACAAAACCAAGAGTGAATGGTAGAGTGGGGAATGGGGAAGGTTTGTTTAGCAGTACAAATAATGATTGAAGTATTTAATAATTGAGGAAAAGGGGGATTTATATATCTCTTCAAGATTCTTTTGCAAATCAGCCCAAACCTTTAAAGAAGGTTTTAACTCTGGATTCAGGTGCAGAAAGGCTGAAATCCCTACTGGTCTGGGTTTCTCAGAGGCAGGTCACTCACCCTGCTTTAAGATTAGCTCATAAAGTGGGAACAGTACTCTTTGCATTCAGCAGACTTAATTACAGTAGCAGTGCTTTATTGCTAGCTAACGCTTAGGTCTTACTGTATAAAATCCTAATAAAATTTCAACATTTCTATGATTTGTATATCCTTTGGTATTCTAGAACAACATTCTCGAAAGCAGTAACTGGTGAAAGTTTGCATGTAATTACACTACGGTACACAGCATGCTCACAACTGCCTACGCTGAGGGACTCTGATTTCGTGTGTGTGTGAATCCTGCCATTCCACCCACCTTTGAAAAATGTGAATCTGTTTATACAAATGATAAAAGTGTGGGACTGAGCCTTTCCTAATTGGCAGTTGCTCACTTGTCGCAGCATATGGCACCTGTACCAGTCCCCTCATAGCTGTGTTTGTGTGTTTACATAAAGACATGCAAAAGTTTATAGATACGCATGTGTGCGCACGCACACACGCACATATCAAAGCTGAAGAGACGGCCCAATTCTACAGAAATTTTGATTAAAAAAAAACTTCCCCAAATTCCATTAGGCATGTTGCTTAGGAAAAGGCTGCTTTCCAGTCCCCTCTGGAAATGGAGGCAAACAAGAACTTTGTACATATCTGTTCCTGATATTTAAAGCTTTCTGGAGATATACATTAAGTTTGCTCCTTTCAAATCTGACCTTTAGCTGAAAAAAAGAGAATACACCCAACTCCGTATCAAAATTTTTACAAAATTCATAGGAAGCATTTTTCAGAGGTGGTACTGAGGTAGTCATTGTATGGCATTAATTCACAGCATGCTGTCAGACAGCCAAATGCAACACCTAATAAGCTTGGTGTGACTTTTGCTAGTTGGGAAGAGAAGTAATCTGTGACCAGCTGTGCAGGAGTGTAATTTGTTTGTTCACAATTGTTACATATAAATGCATATTAAACGCCATTAAAATAAAGCGGGATTTTACAGAAGGGAGAGAGGCTGCCTCTTTACCTTGTCTGGCCACTGCCTTTTGAATACAGGGAGGTCGTTTGGGTGAAAAGGGGCTCAGGCTTGCCCAGGGATCGAGCGGGTATGCGGAGGTGGGAAGAGAGCTCCTGGCGTGCTGGGTCAGGTCTGCTGCGAGGTGGACATTCATGGACACACATTCACCCGTGTGCACAATAGCGCAGGAGGTGTGTGAGAAAAGCATCTGACACTGACCTGCAGCTGAGCCCTAGGATGACGGAAAGAAAGGTGGGCACCCAAAGGTGACTGAAACCTTCTGACCCATCAAGCAGCCTCTGAGCATTGCTGAAGTTGAGAGGAAGCTTGAAGGAAAGGATGGGTACGGCAGAGGCAAAACCGGCAGGGAGGTCAGTTCATAGCCCTTTTCCCTTCTGTTTTGAGTTTTCTGGGTTTTTGGAGGATCTTTGTTCCATTTTGTGTTCTGGAGAGCAAGGTTTTATCAGTTTGGTGCTGAGTTCAAGGATGAGGTGCAGACAGATAAAACGCAGGGTTTGCATCATACCTTTAACATTGAATCAAAAATAATATTGGCATGGTTTTCACTTGGTTCTCCCAGCATGTGACTTTGCTCTTTGGACGGTGGGTTTCTGACTTGACACTCAAACCACAAGTCCTTGTGCCACCTGTACCACTGCCATGCTGCTGTGCTGTCAGGCCCTGGTTTGCAGCTGCCATCTGGATCTGCTGGTGAGTGGGACATGAATGCAAAAAGGGTGGTGGCACATGCTTGATCTTCTTATAAAACCGAGGAGGCCACAAGGTCTCTGCAGTTGAATGTGGACACAACTTGTGTCCACCAGTTGGCTTAGACACTCTAAGGCATGCTCAGAGACTGCTGCTCAGGAGAGGGTGGGCTACCTGGGATCCTGTTGTCTCTGTTGGGGCCAGAGGAATGGAGTAGGCATTCTTAATGAGCGCTCTGACTTACCTGTGTGTTAGATGAGAGGTCAGTAAATCTGCATTTTTTACTAAAAAGTCACTGATTGATTGATTGATTGATTGATTATTTAGTTATTTGTTTTCTCCCCAGCTCTGTGGCTGAGATTAATGTCCATGGTTCATTATAGGACCTATTGCAGCTATTACAGCCCACAGCAGGAGGCGGTAAGGGAATCTCAACAACATTCCGTAGGGAGCATCCTGGTGTACATGCTTCAGTTGCTACCTCTGCCTCTTCCTGCTGCCCCTTACGAGGAGTTTGAAGCTCTGTGAAGGCACAGAGGTGGTGCAGCCCTCAGACTGGCTGTCTCCATCCTGCACAGAAAGAGGGAATGAGAAGGGCTTCCTACCTTGCCCTTCCCAAATCTCCAGCACAGAGGTTTGTTTGTGCCTTATGCCCTCATGGTGAGGAAGAGGGTGTCTGTGTTGCTTGGGTTGACATTTGGGAAGTGGTGCCTGAAACGACTGTAAGCCCAGGACTGTACGTGGGCTCTGCTCTGCACTGCCTGATCTCCCTGGGTATCCAGTACTGGGACCTTGCACCACAGTAGGAACTAACTGGAACAGTTTTCTGGAGTTCCTCTGACATATATTTTCCATTTTAATAAATAAAATGATGCAGAAGATCTTGGCATAATGCTGTCACACGGAGGGATTTGGCTGAGGACTTGTCTAACATGTCTTGACGTTTGGAAGCCATTGACCAGTGTGATTGAAACCTCAATCGGACTTAAAAAAGCTGTGAAAATTGAAGAATACAATTTAATTTGGTAAAAATGATAGTTTATATTGAAACACCTTTTAGTCGAACAAAACATTGTTTATAGGTAATTTTCAGTGGTCTCAGGTAGCTCAGGAGCTTCAATTTTGTATAGTAAAGAAGACTTTTTTCCTCAAATAAATGGCTTTAGAGAGTCTGTTTCCACTGTTTCTAATCACTGGTGTGTTCAGCATAACAAGTTTAGTACTAAATAATGTTAAAGATAGCTAAGTCTGCATGATGCCAATACACCTCAGGCATGAGGATGCTGTAGTGAGGAGAGATGCTGAAGCACACAACCTGCTGTGGAAAAACTCAGAATGTGGCCTCACTTGTTCATTTGAAGAGCAAATGTGTTTAAACTGACTGAAAGATTTCTATGAAAATATTTTTTCAGCAAAAAATTGGATGTTGGAAACATATTATTCATAGAAGGTGACTGTTTGTCTTAACAAAAAACAAATTAGTAGAAAAAAGAAAAGAAATAATATGCTAGGCAAAATTCTTGGTTTCAGTTTCTCTCTAAAAATTTCAGCTCTGAGAAAATAAAAATCCATTTTCATATTAACTAAGCACCTGGTATAGAGTTCTGTGATGTAATATATATACTCTGCATCTGTAATGCCCAAGAATCCATTGATTCAACATAAACACTTCAGGTAAGGCCCAAGAGCCTCTGTGTTGTGTTTATGAGAATTGTTACATAGTGGAGAGGTGGCAATAGAAATGAGAAGGTATAATTTTGGCACAGGAGAAGATGCTAACTGTGGCAAACTTCAAGTGGTTAAATTTGTGCCTTGGTTTTATTTGGTTTGACTCATGTGTGCTTAGTCTTGGTGGTATCCGAGATGAGACAAATTTCCTTTTAACAATAATATATATGCAGACAGAAATCAGTTCTGTGCTTTCTCCAGATTACGCTTTGCATCAGAAACCTGTTGGCAATCTGAATGAATCATGAGAAATGCAAAGAGGATTCTATGAAGGACAATGGAGGAAGATGTACAGCGAGTATTTCTTTGAGGGGAAAGTGGAGTGCTAGAGTAGAGTTAGGAAGAATGAGCTAAATGAAGGACACTGTTTATTACAAGTTGATCTTACCATATCTTAAACTGTCAGTCTGGTTCTTCAATGTAAAAGCAGTCCAGATTCCCACCTTTGCAAATGAAGCTGGATATCCTTTCACTAAAAATGAAGATTAGTATGGGTCACCTTTGCCACACCTAAGGATTTAGAGTTATGTCTCATAGACTTTTCAAAAATATTTCTGCAGCCAAGTGTTTGATTCCCATGGAAAATCTTTTGTGCAGTCCTGAAGTAATCTGTATCAGCTCTTATAAGGCTAAATACCTTTCCAACTGTGGTTCTGTGTGACAGTTTTTAAGGAAATAAAAATATAAGCTATATTGGTCACTTTTAGTTAATTTTAAAAAAAATTAACTAATGATTTCAGAATAGTCTTTGTGTTAAATAGCTTTAATATTCTTCAGAATGGTCAGCATAATATAGCACTATGACATCTAAAGGTGTGTTTTCATGACTTCTAAAATCTTTTTTTGACCAGGTTGTGTCTGAAAATGTGTGTTTTGGACCATATCTTGGTCTTTTGTAATTGCTGAGTCCAGGCATAAATAACCAGGAGGTTTCTGTCTGTGAACCATTAGATGGTCCTTTTATAACACAGACAATGGGAAGGGGCTTATGTGTGACAGAAAGCTTAATGTTGACTGTTTCCGAATGAGATATGATATGACATGGCACTATGCACCATTGCTGTACTTTCAGATACATTTCAGAGTTGAAGTAATGGCAGTTTGGTTTTGAATGTTTTACAGTTGAAGATAACAGCTTGTCTCAGAAGAAGAAGATAACAGTAGAAGATCTCTTCAGTGATGATTTCAAAATCCACGACCCAGAGGCTAAATGGATAACTGGTGAGTGAGGCATGAACGTATAGCAGTGTCTTTGCTTTGCTTCCTTGCTCTCTGGGCATCTCTTTTTTTATTTCCTCCTTTATTCCTCCTGTTCTTTATTTGGCTCCGGAAATTACAGAATCAAGGACTGGTTGATGTTGGAAGGGACCTCAGGAGATCATCTTGTCCAACTCCCTGCTCAAGCAAGGGCAGCTAGAGAACCATGCCAAAAAATTCAATACTCAAATTCCTATTCCAGCTTTCCACCTGATAAATATGCAAACACCACTGTTCTGTAATTATAATTTTTTATTTAAGGCTCTCCAGTGGGCTCATAGCTAGGCATTGAAAACCACAGCCTTTGTCCCAAAATGCTTCCAGAATTCAGTAGGTGATGTAACACCTGGTTGGAAGAAGTGGTTGGAGCACTGTCACAGTCGTTATTTTACCACAAACAAAACTTCAGGTTTATATTCCCTCATCAAAACATATTTTTTTTCCAGCAGAGAGGTGAGGCATTGCTAAACAACAGACAAACAGTGGTCCAGCAGCAGCTGGGCTGGTGCTTGCACAAGCCATGTGCTCTTTTTATCCTCTGCTGCCTTATGTTTTCTAGTCAAGGGAAAACCATATAATACTTGAATTAATGCATGTAGTATTTGCTGTAGTAGAGCTGCTTTGGGGGATGTAGATTTCAGCTCTCGCTGGAAATTGCTGCAGTCGGAACAAGTTTTGGCAAGAATAAAATGATTTGTGCTATGCCATTCATGTAGGTTCCAGTCCAGCTCCTATTATCACTGAAGTTATTAAATGTTTTTCTTTTGAATTTAATAGAGTACTGGATCAAATCCTTCCTCGTGTTTGGCTTTCCTTGTCTGTTATGCCTACTGGGATCAATTTTAATACCTGTAATGAAAAGAGTGCGTGTTGAAGGGTAGTGCTGAATTAACACATTCCCCAGCTGCCCTCAGCACAGCTGTCTCCGACTGCTCCCACCAGTTCAACTTCAGTGGAAAGCGATTGCAGACAATATGCACCTTCACAAACACACCTGCCGATGGGCAGGAGCTCTTTTTCAGCCTGCGTACTCTGGAAGAATGGTGCTCCCCATAACCCCTCTCTGGGAATAATGACGATGGAAATATTAGCTGTATCGCAGCTCGGAGTTGTTTGTCTAGCATCCTTTTTTTTAGGACTGATATCTCTAATGATATCTCTATCTCTATATTCTGTCTAGTGAAGGAAGAAGTGTTTTATTGAGACCTTTACTGCTATTTTCTTTATTTGCTAGAGTACAAGGGCATGATAATGAATTAAATAAACTTTTGCAGGAACAGAGAATGAAATATTGCCATAGAGCTAGGTATAATATCCCCCCTCTGATGAATATAGCTTTACATGGATGTAAGGCATATTTTCCACAAAACTGCATTCTTCTGTGAAATAACAGTTTTTCCCATGCTTTTCCAATTCTGGTCACACACTGGTGCCATATAAACTTTTATTAAGACTCCAATCTTGAATGTTTTAGAATCCATCTCCATCCTCCCATGTACTCTTACTGGCTCCAGCACAATTTAACATCAGTCTTGCCTGATCTGAAATTACTAAAATATTGTTTCTATAAAGGACAAAGAGCAAAGTAGTATTGTGCAAACATGCATAGATATGTTAGAAGGACTTATTCTGTTGCTGTGCTACTAATACGACTGATACTGATTTCAATATGTCTAGAGAAATTTATATGAACCCAGCAGATATTCTGTAGATTTACCCAAGGGTGACTTTGCATTTAAGGGCAAGGCGCTAATCTGCAATGCCATTCATCAAAGGACTCAAAACCATTTTACAACATTAATTACTTTTCTGCATTATAGTTGCTTTTCACAGCTTTGTATATCTGGCTAAGTGGTGAAATCTTGGTTAAGGTCCCTGATAAGCAAGATGAAAGACCGGTAGCCCGATTCCCAAGCACACATTGCTCTTGGTCTCTTATTCTCAGTTTTTAGAATGCAGATGAAAGACACTGAAAATGCCAAAGCCAAACTAATAAAATTAGTATAACAAGAGTGCTGGAAGGCCTGAGCAGAAAAGTTGCATATTTAAAAATTGCATGTTTAAAATTGCATGTCAACTCACAAAATCAGTTGAAGTTTCATGGGGAATCCATACAATTGTTAAAATATAGGTAGCTGTTGTGTATCCTTCTTCCCCTTCTTCTCCTGTTAATTATGTAGCAAAATATCGTGTCCATTCAGATATCTGCAAAATTCAATCCTCTTGCCTCTTCAAGAGTTCTATTTCCTTCCTTTTCCTCTTCATTATTGGAGAAGATAGGATTTTGGTGGCCTCACCAAAGATGAAGCATGCTACATGTTTAAGAGTGTTTGAATCCTCTGAGAGATTTATTCCCCAAATTGTTCAGTGTATTG
>NW_010516515.1:0-8718 GCF_000687285.1 Phaethon lepturus
CATGCTGGCTGGGCCTGATCCCTTGGTTGACGTACAGTTGCCTGCGGAACTGCTAGATCTTACAGGGCAGTGCCCGCCCATGGATATATATTTGGAAATGCTGGGCTGATGATGCAGGGTAACCCATCTGAGGGCACTGATGAGCAAATCGCATTCCTCTTTGCCAGCTTGCCTTTGTTAGAGATACCCTTCCTCTGAGCTCAAACACATGCTGCCACCCTGTCCTGCCCATGACCTGCCTGTGCTGGCCCTGCTCTCATCTTCCAAAATGTTCTTTATTTGAGAATTTACCCCTTGTATCTCCATTCTCTTCTTAGTTTCTCTCCCATTACAGTACCCTTTTCCCCATTTGGTTTTCCTTTCTCCTTGACATGCCCACAATATGTCAACACCAACTTCTTGATCCTTCACCGTGACTAACGCTTCCGTTTTGCCAGCCGCTCTGAATCATTCTGTCTGGTTCAGCACATATCCACAGAACTGACACACATCATTATTCTTGGATGCAAAGTTATATGAAGGAATTGAGTCCCCTCAGGTTGCTTTTCTAGTTGCCATTTTTGGCTACAGGATCACCCGGAATTTGCATGCAAAAAAAAGAATATGGTAGTCAATGTGCTGTGGGTGTGTTACAGTTTTCAGTAATTTTATCAGTATGATTTCTATATCTTTCCATCTGTGAAGCAAGATGCCCTTGGCTTATATATTTGTCATCCATTCTACTAAGATTTTAGAAGCTCAGAATTGGTCTCCTTTGAAAATCTGTGCAACCTGAGTTGAAGCTTTCCTATTGCAAAACAAAGACTGCCGTGGCTAACCAGAGGCCTCTCGAAGACCCTGGAATCCCACTTCCTCAGAAAGAGAAGACACAGGGTTGAATCGTAAAGCCACAATGTCCACGTTTTTGACCTTAGGGCTGGGAAATCACAAGGAAGCAAGAGGCAAGACTCCGCACAGTGCAGACTTAGTAAGTGCACTTGTATTACAACATTTTGCCAGTGACAGCCTTGCCGGTATGGAAGCCAAATGTTTAACTAAAATGAAGTTTCATGGATGCGAAGCTAAAGAAGCTGTTGCTGTAGATAGCATATACAGTCCGTTGCTGGTTCCTCTTGCTGCAGCTGCTCTGTTCATTAAGGCAGCATGGCTTTTTCCCATTTCCAACGCCTGCTTTCATTTGCTCAGAACTTTTGCCAAACTGCAATTGTTTGGGCAAGAATTTTCTGGGACAAATGTCTCTCTCCAGCTGAGATTTTGTGTAAAGTTTCAGATGAAACAGCTCTGTGGTTTTCAGGAATGAAGGGAGGAGAAAAATATGTTGTTTTGCCAGATTACAAAATGTTTTGGAGTCTTATAAAATGTGTTATAAAATGATCAAGGAGATACCTATCCCGGGAAAATCCACCTGAACGTGCTTAGGTAAACACCTTTGAAAAATCTAGCTTTTTTCTTTGTATTCAATGAAATTTATGGCAAACTTGCAGGAATGTTCTGTGAACATGGATGAGTCTATCTCAGCCTTCCATAGCTCCTAAATGTGAACAGCATGTGCTCTGCTGCCTGCTCCTGCAGCGCATGGGACATATGTCAGGAATATAGGAGCTCAAGACAATTTTCTTGGCCAGTGCCAAGTATGATACGGGCAAGAGCTGACATGAATAGCAGGAGTCTGTCTGCCTCTTCCCAAGGCACCAGGGAGGGGTGAAGTACGTCTCTCTCATGTAGGAGGACCAAAGAGGTGAGGAGGAAAGGAGACTGGGAGAAAGGAAAGAGAGAGGGAAGGTGAGCTGGGGAGAAAATGAAGAGACTGGAGCAGGAATCAAGGGCTTAAACGTTGGCATTTGGTGTCCTGACAAGGTGCCCTGCTTCAGCTCAACCTGCCACTCCACGAGGGCACAGAGCTTCTGCTGAACGTCATTTCTGGAGATGTCAGGGGACACCTCCAATGACTCCTGAGGCTCCTCTAGGAGCAAACAGCTCAGGTGCATGAGGCAGAAAGGAGATATTCCTCACGGTAGCCTCTCCCCAGATATAGATCATTTGGGGACCAGGACCTCGAGGCATGCTGTACCATGCTCCTGCGGTTTTGACATGGTCTCGTGTGGCCCTGCAAAGGACCGCAGAGTCAACCTGACTTCTGGCACTCCCAGTTTGGGACTGTTCTCCAAGGTCATGCATGCTGTAGGCAGATAGTGTTTGCTTTGCTGAAGGAAATATCCCTGTGAATGGTGGAATAACAGGATTGGAAGTACTTAATGTATGCATTGCCTAATTTTCATTCCAAATTACCCTGATCTAACAAGTGCTGGGGGTTAATAATGAAAAGCAAATACAGACGTTCTGGCAAAGAGCACAACAGGATTTTGAACGTCGCTCGGGAGGTAAAGCCTCAGCTTTCAGTCATCTCTGGAAGAGCAATTCAACAAGCAGCCAATTTCATGAGTCAGCTCCTCGGTTTGTGTCAACTGGTTGGCTCCAGTGGCTGGCTTGGCCCTGTGATTCAATGGAAATCGAAATGTAATGCCTGTTTTTCATGAACTTAAACATGACAAAGGGGAAGTGAAACCTGACAGTTGGAAACAAACATTCCAGGCTCAGTTCAGGCAAGAGCCTGACATTTACAAAACAAGGTGGTATTTTACTTAACGCATCAGAAGAAAGTATCAAATATTATTAATCACCTTATTCCGTGACTGCAGAGGAAGCTGGAGCAATGAGAGGTTGCAATCACTGAAGAGAAGGAGGAGAAACTGCCGAACCACCATCGCTGATGCAAGTCCAGAGCGTTTCACCATGGGAAAGTTACAGCAATGCCAACGACACGTGGCCTCATTTCATCTCCTGGAAACAACAGACGTGTTTCTTCCTCCAAAACCTTTGAGCTTCCAGTGCGTTGTGTTTTTTAGACCTTCTACTATTGCTGACTGAATATGAATTCTAAGGAGAGGCGGAAAAAAAAAAGAAAATGTCATGTGGAACTTAAAATAGAGAATATGAGCACATTCTCTACCAAAACCAGTTGTGTTTCAGAGCTAAGAGTAAATACTTCTGATCATATTCAGACCCTGAGTACAGCTGGATTATGCCTAGGGCAAATCAGGAAATGGGTATTTCCTGAGAAATCAACTTTATTTATTTTATTGTGAGAGGAGGAAAGGAGAATTCGGACCAAACGGTCATGAAACAAACAGAACTGTATATAGCATCAAATGTCTCTGTATGCGTAGTTGGCACCCTTGAAGTCAACAGCAGAATTCCCACCAGCAGGTTCCTACAGAAGCCAGGTCTCACTCCTCAAGTCCTTTTAGTTACAGCTCTGCAGGTGACTGGCGGCGTGCACGACCTCGGGGAGAGGATTTTCACCCCTTCTAAAAGCCTTAATGAATTAAATCTCAGAACGTTCCTTGCATCAGGTCATTATCGTTATAAACACAAAACCACCCCCAGCCTCCGGGGCCACCAGGCAATCGCTTCATTCTCTCTACTTTGCAGTAAGCAGTTATGTTTCCCAGCCTGGTCTCGAAGGGATTGCAGGGCTATAGCTCTGCTCTTTCCTCCTGCTTGGTTTTACTAACACAGGAAACAACGATCAAATAAATCTTCCTAGTTTTGGCTCCGCTGTGAGTTAGCACAGGTTGGGAGCTGGGCCAGGGACCGTTCCCAGGAGGCAGCTCGCAGGAAGCCCCCCTGTTTTGAAGGGTAAGGGATTTATTAACCAGCTGGCCTCAGTGCCCAAGTTCCCATGCATGTTTAATTCACTAATGTGTGCCACGCGGGTCGTCTCCAGAGCCCCCGAGCCTCAGCCAGTCGAACCAGGTAACTTCATGGCCATAGAGCGTCCACGTTTGGGTGACCAGGTCATGGAGAGGAGGAATAGAGGGATGATGGATAACCAGGTCTCTTCCCATCAGAGAGCTGAGGCATGATCAAGGCACCAAATAAACCTAGTCTAATTAGGAGAGACTGAACGGTTGCAGAGGGAGTGGGGTCCTGACCTGCTGGGAGAGGGATGCACCCCAGCTAACTTTGGGCAGGTAAATGTTTGATTGGGAGCTCAAATCTCACTGTTCAGCTGGTAGGAAAAGCTGCTAATTCCAGGTGGCAATTCAAAATGCCCAGATTTGCAACCGAAATCGCTGGATCTTTTTTTTAGCATGGGATTGTGATTCCCCCCATCACCCAAACTGGGTAGCCAGAGCCTACTGCAGCTCTGTATCCTCTCTGACGTACCCAGGCTGAGGGGATGAAGAAGAAGAGAGGATCATGTTAGTACATGCCCAGGGTTTGCCTCGATACGCAGCTGGGATGGACCCAGAGAGTGAGAGAGACCGGACTCGGGACTTCCAGAGGATTTCCCAGTTAAGATATAACCCCAGTTGGGTGCGTAGGTACTGTCTAACCTAGATTCTTGCAATCACAGCGGTCAGAGAGAAGTGTGAGCACTGCCTCGGGACCTGAAAGCAGAAAGCAAGTTTTAAAAAAGAAGAAATCAAAAGTTTTTCTCCCTATACAGATCTAGCAATCTGGGGAGTCAGCATGGTGTTTCCTGAGTGTTTTGAGTCCTCATTTCTGACTGCATCCTCATCTCTGGGTATTTTTCCCGGCCGTATGAGAAACGAACATTTATTTTTCACAGGAAATCGTTGATTTGGTGATTTTTCCTGGGCAGAGGTTGAAAGGGCCAGCACTGAAGGAGGTGGTCTAGCTTTAGAAATGTCTCCACTCAGGAACACTGCTTTTGTTTTTTATTTATCTGTTGCCCCACAATTCCTTGGAGCAGACTCAGCTCCTTCTTCTGCTTATTTTTAGTTGTGAACTGGAGCAGCGAAGGAGAAATCGGTGCGAGATGAGCACGCATCTGTCATCGCTAGCTGTCACACCACCAGAGACGCCGTGTCCGTCCCTTGCCTTGCACCCAACATCGTCTCCAGCGATTACATCCCACTTGCCTTAAAAAAAAAAAAAAAAAGAGAGAGCTCAAACGAGGAAGTTTACAACACCAACAGGCTACAGCATTATTCCTGCCGTCGTTAGATTAGCGTGAGGTTCTCTTGTCAGGGGTTTCTATGGAGACATTGCACTGTCCTGGCAGGCGGTTCACGCTTCACGCCAGTTATATTTATTTGTATTTGTCAATGAGCCAGAGCGGGCCAAGCCTGCTCTGTCCATTTGGAGGAATGCAGGATTCCCCCCGGCTCCCTCCGGCAGAGCTCTGGGCACCGAGCACCGAAGCACGCCGTTGTTTTCTACTCACACTTTCTCGTAGGGTTTATTTAATTCTTTGCAGCTCTTGGCCAAGTCTTCTGCAAAGAGAGGAGAGTCCTCTTAGCCTGGACGAACAGCTGGCTGCAAATCTGTCCCACATCAGAGTTACGTTCGGTTCCATGCTGGATGCACAGCGTTGGGGCTGCAGGAATAAGGGGTGCCACAGAGCCCCACTGGAGGAGTTGTTTGGGTTGGTTGGACATGTCCCACAGACCGCAAGTGGGGTGTCTTGGGGTGCTCCAGGACGACCTGCCTGCTTTCTGAATGGCACACTCCGTTAGTGACTGCCTGCAAACCACCAAGTCACATCCCAGTTTTAGATCACTGGCCATTTCTCAACTACTGTGCTTATTTATAGCTGGATGTAAACTGCGTAACTGATGCTAACGGCCGTAGTCATTAACTGAGGGTAATGAGCTGCCATCAACTAGTCCCAGCTGGCATCACCAGCTTCAGGGGACGATGGGGACAGGACAAGTGCCGGGGAAGGCCTGGGGACCAAGAGGGAGCTGGAAGGTGCTGTGAGATCACTAGCTGATGGCTAAAGTAGAGAGTTAAGACAAGAGGAGGCTTGTTCATCACTTGAACCTGCAGACTAAAGAGCGTCCTGGGGCCACCGTTAAATGGACCACTCTGTTCCCTGAAGCTGCTTGACAGAGCCCGCAGGAGTATTTACTGATGTAAATTTATGAGTGCACAGGACTGAGAGATGTTGTCTTCTGTCTGCCCATCTCCCCAGCCTGCTGCTGACAAATGCAAAGTCCTTCTTCCAGGTGAGGGGAATGAGCAGGGAATGGAGGCAAAGGTGGACACGAGCCAAGGAATCAGGGGACATTCATCAGGAGCACAACCAGTGGGCAAATACAATATTGAGACTCCAGGATGTGAGTCACCTTGCAAGAAGCTCTCCATGATGTCCTCATCCTGCAGGCTCCTGCATCAAGGTGAGATGTTCAGCATTGCTCGAATCCCTCTCCCAGCAGATCCAAGGAGATGAAAAGGCCCTTCTGTTAACTTCAGAGAGGAGCTGAAATCAAAGGCACAAACACCCTTGGAGGACCCCTGTGAAACCGTCTCAAGATGCTTCCTATTTCTGACTCTCCGGCTACATGAGTAAATACTCTTGCTGATCACAGAATCACAGAATCACAGAAACACTAGGTTGGAAAGGACCTTCAAGATCATCAAGTCCAACCATTAATCCAGCGCCACCATGTCCCCTAGACCATGTCCTGAAGCACCACATCCACACGTTTCTTGAACACTTCCAGAGATGGCGACTCCACCACCTCCCTGGGCAGCCTGTTCCAATGCCTGACCACCCTCTCAGTGAAGAAATTTTTCCTAATATCCAATCTAAACCTGATGTATGGCATCATGGTGATTCATGTGTTTATAGGAAAGTTTCAACCCCTGTCCCTCACTTTCCAGCTTGGACTAACGCTCGTATATGGTTTCCTCACCATGTTATTTAATGATCTGTTCCCAGTTCCCGCTGATCCTAATAAAAAGGCATGTATGGCCCAGAAAACATGGGCCAGCCACTAGCATGGTGTTCTCATCTGTGCTTTGCACCCCTAAATTCCTCTGGAAGGAGGTGCTCTGGCCTGCACCCTCTGTCCGAGGCTCCGCTCCGAGTCTGATCGAGAGGGGATGCATCGACTCCTTCCCGTACTGAAACAGTGTTGGCCAGATGCGTGTTTGAGCACAAATACAGCCAGGCGCGATGCAGGCAATTTACTCCCCTCGGCACACCCTGGTACACCTCAGCCACAGCAGCCCACGTTGTTCCCTGAAGGATAAACCTTGGACTGGAGAATTATCCTCTTCTCAGGTACAAACAGGATTCAACCATGTTGCCAAATTGGATGATGCCGAGTGTGTGACCTCAGCGGGAGGTGCTAGACTGTCACGGAACAACCCAAGGAGGTCTCCTTCCTCCTACACCATAGCGGTGGAACGATGTCCTGGAGGAGGAACATAGGGTTGGTCGCTCTGAGTCAAGTTGAAGACCAAACTAGCCACGCACTTCGTCCCCTTGACAGTGGCCGCTCATGGATGCTTAGAGGAAGGGGCATCCATCTGTACTCATAACCCCTTGGTATGCCCTTCCAGGTTCTGGCAATTGGCTGCAAAATGCAGCTTAAGGTATTTTTAAGAGCAGGAGAAATCTGTGTTCTTCCATGGTATTCTGGGGTAAAAAATGCACTCTAGCATATACATTTCAGAGTAACACTTTTCCCATTTATAGCTGTGTTGAGCAGGTATAAATTGGGAGCACTTGATTCCTGCAAGTGAGATGGCAAATTCTGCTCCTCTCATAGCTGAACTATATAATAGATATATCTTGTATTAATTTACATACCATACTATATTTAATAGTTTTCCTAATTATATGCTGAGAGACCAGAGGAGTTAATTTGAAGAGTTCCATGAATTTCCACGCGCTTCCAACCTTTGGCATGAATATCATTAAGTTTCATTAACATAATTAATACTAATGGCAAAAAAAGGACTGCTATCATTTCACTCTTGTATTTTGGATATGAGTCGAGATCACGATACTGTAACCACAAGCAACAAATGAGAACTTGATAGATGGATTTGCCTTCGTTAGCAGCTGACGGTGACAGCCTTTAAATTTACTTGGGAGGAAGAATTGATGGCACAGAAAGCTGGCTTCAGAGGCTGATGGTTTTATTTCATGGAGAGGAGAGTTAATAAATCTTCATGCTGCTCTGATTAATGATTCTGGAGAGCATCTCTCTCCGGATTCTTGGAACCTTTCCTGAAAAGGAGCAGTGAGCTGGTCAAGGAAGCAAATAACACTCACAAATGAAAAGCTGTGGGATAAATTCATCTCCGAGCAGGCGCCGGGCCAGGCGTGCGTCGCCCCGTCTTTGCAATCAGAGGAGTAAGTAATCGAGCATGGTTCATGGGTACGATGAGCAGTAGGTGGTTAGCAAAGTAACACGGGCTGCAGGGAACGTGGGTTTAGCTCCAATCTCTGCAACAGGCTCTCTGCAACATCCTTGGCCAATTCACTCAGTTTGCAGCGGTGGGTACAAAACCAGCCCTTTTAACTCCGAGTCCCTCCAAGAAGCCCCCTGCCCCTTCCCAGGGTCCACCCCAGTTCCCAGTAATCCCTGCGGGCATTGGGAAACTGGGTCTCGAAAGCTGCCAGGCGCCCAGGGAGGAAGGAATGGGTGGAGGCGAAGCAACCTCGAGCTTTCTTCCTTTCCCTGGGCAAGGAAACGCGCTCCTCCGTCTCCAGCCAGCTTGGCTTTTCTTACCTGTCCTTCTCGAGAGGGGTTTTATTCTAATGGTTTGTTAATGAACGCCTTTATCTGATTTCGTGGCAGCTCTCTTTCAGATTGACGGCACCGGCGGTACAGGGCCAGCGGTGGTTTGCGTCTCGTTCGGGGCAGGCGTCCCTGGCGAAGCCTCCGCTTG
>NW_010516515.1:8732-11442 GCF_000687285.1 Phaethon lepturus
CGAGCCTCTGCCTGCCCCAGCGAAACCTGCCCGGGCTGCGGGACCGCGGCGAGCCGAGCAGAAGGGGCCTCGAGAAGGCAAGCAACCCTCTCGGTTTTCATCTGCGACGTGGATTGAGGCGTCCTGCAGCCTCGTGAGGATAGAGCCTCGCAATGCTCCGGGCTTGTTTTGGGGCTCAAGGTCCTGTTCAAAGCCCTCCGGAAAGTAAAAAAGTAAAAGTTCCAATGTTTTGCTTCAAGCTTTTTCTAACAAAAACAGTCCACTGGCTTGGTTTAAAGAATGCTTTATTTAAAAACATCCGTAATTTTTTTAGAGGTGATTAAAACCAGTGTGAGAATGAGTGGAGGAAGACTTATTTGGGGCTGAACGAATCATTTCATTCAAGCTGGAAGGCAGGCTTACTTGGAGATGTTTGCAGCATCCCGGTCAATGCATCAAGGCAGACAGACTCTTAGAAAAAAATGTGAATTTGGAAAGAAGTTGAGAAAATTGTCCCCTCCTGCTTTATTACTTTATTACAGCCAAATGATCGTGTTCCTGACAGCCCCATCCTCAGTCCCGTGTTTATACTGTTTATCTTCCTGCCCGTGACCAACGCATGCAAAAGCACAGGCTAAAAATATTGCAATTAGGACGCGTGATGAAGGAGAGAATAGAAATGCCACTTCTGCTCTCCGCCGGCTTCCCTGAGAGCTCACGGCATTAGCACTTTGCCCTTAGTACTGGGTTTGATTTTATCGTTCGGGGGGCGGGGGGGGGCAGGAGATGAGATTATTTCTGACTGTAGCCTATTTTTAGGAGGCGATGCGATCCCAGGCGCTGCAGCGACCTCTCCGCTTTGGCAAGCTGCTCTGCCATCCCCGCAGGCAGTCGCTGCCAGGCTGTAATTCCCCTCGGCTAAACTGCAGGTAGCAGCCAAAGCATCCAAATTTGAGGGATTTTACCCCAAAGCTCAGCTGCTTGTGATAAAAAAGCAAGGGTGCAGGAGAAGCGATTTTAAGGGCAGGAAGAGCTGTTAACGCTAGCTGAGGACCCAGAGAATATGGTGATGTGCAGCAACATAAAACCTGGAGCGAGATAGCCATCCGCCCCGACCTCCCGCTGCGCCCGGGCTCTGAAATTCCAGCCAGCGATTCCTCCCTCGTGCCCAGTAATTTAGAAAATAAAGCCCTTTTTAGCAGGCATTTCATAGAACCTCACGTGCCACTTAAATCTGCCGAGGCTGCCTGGACATGCCTGAGGAGAGATGCTTTTGGGTCAAGATCCTCAGAGCATCCCACCGCTGCCCCGGGGCTGGTGGCACGGGTGGAAGGTTCTGGCGATCTCCTCCTCCGTCTCTCCGGGTTGTCTCCTCCGTCACACGAGCATCCCCTCCACGGCACCAGGAATAGGTACACAGCGGAGATGGCACCGCTGGTCGCGTGCCAGTTGCCATGGAAATGCAGAGCGACGGATTCTAGAAGTTTTCCTGGAAGAGAAGATAGTTGGAGTGATCGGAGGGAGAGATGGAGGGCAAAGAGATGAGATCCAGTGACTGGGCTGTGACCCACCGATGTGCCGTCTCCAGTGGCCGTCCCTGCGGGAATCTCTGCTCCGTCGCATCATGCCATCCACTCCCCCAGGAATTCCGTTGCCAGCTTCAAGATTTTGGGATGCCGCTCCCTTTTGCATCTCAGAGGCCTGGCAGAGGGAGGTTTGGGGTGATTCATTAAGGCTCTGGGCTTTGTTGTTGGCTTTTGGTATGTTTTTTGGTGGGGGTGGTTTAAAGGAGATGCTACACAGCCAGGATGGGATCACAAAAGGTAATTCAAGGGGTTTGCGTGGAGGACAGGGCAGTACCAGAAGCTCCTGTGCACCCAAATGGCATCTCGCAAACCATGTTCGTGCCTGCCCCTAACAGCGTGGAGCGGGGAAGCAACACCCATCTCCAAGGGGATTTCTTTAAAATACCCATTTCCATCTGCTGCTCAGCCCCATCTGCAGAGCAAACCTGAACAGCAAGCGGAGAATCCAAGGGATCCTGTTGGCCATAAGAGATGGGAATGCTGGGGAGCAAGGGGCGGCTGCAGGGCTGTTGTCTTTTCCCCAGCTTCCAGGAAAAAAACACTTTTAAATCACAGAAGCATCTTCTTGCGTATTGAGGATCAGTGGCTCAGACTCAACAGAGACACTTTCTTGCCCGTGAGAGAAGCCCTTGGAAGGGGTTAGCGTTACCCACAGGGAATTTCCCAGCTATACCCATCACCACAGAGAGGTTTTTGATCACCAGGAGGAGGGAATTCGTGTGAGCAGCAGGCAGATTTATCGCATGCACACCCATTTGCTCGGAGGCTCTTCTGAAGCTGCAAGCGTGGAGGCGGTGGGCACACTCCAAACAAACAGAGAGATTTCTTCACCTAAAACTTACCTCATCTCACAAGGCAGAGGATTCTAAGGCTTCAAAAAGGAATCAGACAGTGGAAAAATCCACTGAGGACTATTAAATATAGGGCATCAGGTCGAATGCAGAATCACAGAATCACAGAATCATTAAGGTTGGAAAAGACCTTTAAGGTCATCAAGTCCAACCATCAACCCAACACCACCATGCCCACTAAACCATGTCCTGAAGTGCCACGTCCACACGTTTTTTGAACACTTCCAGAGATGGTGACTCCACCTCCCTGGGAAGCCTGTGCCAACGTACAATTTACCCTCTTGGTAAAAAAAT
>NW_010516516.1:0-12543 GCF_000687285.1 Phaethon lepturus
TGGAGGGCCCGGGCCCCCGGCTCCCCGCCTCACCGGGCAGAGCTGCGCTTCTGATTAATGCTCGCTCGCTTTCGCTACAGCAGCAGGCACACAGTTCCCACTCCTCCCCTCCGAGCGAATGCTTGGATCACACCATGGATTCACGGGCAACTGACTTTTGTTCTTCAGGGTCTTCGTCCGGGAATGAAGGCAATTACCACATCCCAGCGCCTCTGCTCGCTGCAATAAATTTCTCACAGAAGAATGGACCTTTGAGGCAGGTGCTCTGGGCTGCTTAGTCACCACTGCCAGTTGGGAACGGCCTGGCACTGTCCGGCAGCACGGCACAGTGCCAAAGGCGTGCGGAGCAGCGTGGCGGCACCAGGAGAGGGCTCTGCAACTCGCTGCGGTTTGGCCAAAACTGCATCCTGCTCCTCCGGTGATGGAGGGAGCGAAGGGTATGAGGCAGAGCCCAAGTTTACACCAAAGATCTTCAGAGGAAAAGTGCAAAGTGGTTTTCAGGCTTATGGCTGGGTTAAGCCGAGTAAGAGTTATGAGCTCCCCAGCAGAGAGTAAACTCTTTTCTTTATGCCCATGTCTTGGAATGAAACACCTTTTGCAACAGCACTAAATGCAATTTTCTGGTAGCATTAGAAACAGAATCCAGCCCACAGCCTCCAGCATTGCTCCTCTTTCTGTGCCCATGCAGAGAGGTGAAGAAAAGTTTCCCATGCTCGTTGAATGCTGCTTGAGTTTCTAACCTCACCTACACAAGTTCTTTGGATTTAAATGTGAACTAACTTCCACAATCACACACTGGACGTTCAAATAAGACCTGATACTTTGGCTGGCTTCAAGGACAGCTCTAGAGACTCTGGCAAGAGCGCTCTGCCAGCATGTCAGAGGAAAGGTCACAGCCAGCAAGGTGCCAATAATTAGCACCTCATTGTCCTCTCACCTAAAATCACACCTAAAAGGCCCCAAAAAGCACAGGCTCCTGGGCTGCTGAGCAAGTCCAGAAAGCGGGGTCCAGCGCCTGGCCTGCTGGATGCTTCCTTTGGACCTCTCAGCTCTCCGGAGGATTTCCTGCAGCCACATGCGCACGTGGGCACTGCCATCTGTTTGCTCCTTGCCATGGCAGCAGGGTCGTTGCCATCAGTGCTGGTAATTCGTCATTGTATCGGCACTAATTCCCACAAAGCAAATATTCCCGACAGTCAGCTGTCTCCTTAAGGCAACTGCGGTTCCTGAAGTCAGCCTCCATTCATATATCTCAAAATAAATTAGAAATAACAGAGTTCTTAGAGTTAAGAGGTGTCCATCCAGTGCAAGAAGACCTTGGCAAGCAGACATACGACCTTGGGATGGTTAGAAGGTAAAATCCCAATGTACTTTTAATGCCTGTAAATCTCTCTAATAAGCAGCTGAGCAAAGGGCAAATCGTATTGCGCAGTTTGGGTGATGCTGTCACTCTGGGTTAGCTTATTTTTAAATAGGTTGCAATTCTGTTTACATGCAGTCAATTTAAAAAATCAGCTCAGGTGCATTTTAAGAAGCGTGATCCTTACCAGTTAGTAAACCCTGATCTGCCACCCTCAAGGCACGTCTTTCACACAACCCTTGGAAGAGCTTCCCAGCACATGGGCTAGCAACATGTTAATCTTTATAAATTAAATGTTTGCCAACTGGAGTAGAAAGCCACGCGACTAAGGAAGATGCATTGAAAAAAGGAACAGAGCGCTGCGTCAGAGATCAGGAGGTTGTGTTGCAAGCCTGTCCCTCGCAGAGTTAGCCTTCGAAACAACATTTCCCTAGCTCAGCTGTAGATGTTATTCTACTCCAGCATTTGCATTTTCCCACTTTTTACTGCACAAAACTGACCCTCTCTCTGACCCAGCTCCTCCTCAGAGTTTAATGTCACCCAAACATTGTTTGAATGAGATTTGGGTTTGAGCAGAGACAGGGCTTGCCAACTGCTGACTTAGGAAGCACTGGTAGAAGAGATGCAGTATATATATATGTATATATACTCCGTCCCCGCAGTACCGAGGCTGTGAAAGTATGCCACATGCCTGCTGCATCTCAATTATTTTACTTTTTCACACACCTGAAAATTTCACAAGCTTCTGTTTGGTGCTGATGCCTCACACCGACACCAGCACTGCTTCTGCAGTTCAAGGCTTCCTTGGTACCCTGATTTATCTGCATATGGATGTTTTTCTGCTTCTGCAAGAGACAATTCTGTCGTAGGGTTCGGAAGGAAAGGAAAGCACAGTCTCCATCCTAATAAACCGTCTTCGACTGCCCAACTACTTATTATTCAGAAAGAAGAGTGAAGCAGTTGCTGCTTCTCTTGGCTAACGCTGAGTACCTGAAAAGGGGCAGTTGGGCTGTTTGTCAGTGCACAAGTAAGAATTTGAACCTTGGGCTGCCTCTAATTCAGGCAATTCCTTGAGGAGTGCAGACAGAGCCCCGATGTCTCACATGCAGAAACGAAAACTCCAAGCTGCTTCTGTGGGGCCAAAACACTTCTGCTTTCCAGTTCCACCAACAAAGGCTTCCACCCAGTGCCATCCAGCCCAGCACAAGGGCATTGCAAATGGGCAGCCTGTAACTTCCCCACATAAAAGTCTGTGGCAGACTTAAGGCTGAGAACGGACAGTCTACCACTGAAAAAGGAACAGGACTAATGGATTTCTGAGTGTGTTCTCAGCCTGTATATTTAACACATCCCTGGAACAGACACTTCCATGCTAAAGCTGTTCTCCTTTCCTTCCCACACCCCTGAGATTCCCGTGTGTAATGAGAACCCGAGGCTTGCTGTCCCAGGAACTCCAGCTGGCTGAAAGGCTGCTGGCTTCCGCTCCTGCAGGGCCTCCAGGTCAGCCCTCCCAAAAGAAGATTGATCACTATTGAGGAAGCAATTAACACTGCATTGCAGTGATCCGCTCACGGCACAACTTCCCGCTGTTCCAGCTGACAGGGAGATGTCAGTCCAGGACATCCCATGTCTGTCACTCCAAGCAAGCTGTTAACACACGTTATCACTCTCACGTGGATCAAGCGATCAGAAGCAGCAGTGCCTGGAAAAACCTGGACCACTCTTCCTCCTCCTCTGGACGAAGTCACGGCATCACCACCCAACCTCCGTACACACATCACCCAGAAGACTGGTCTGTAGCTGCAGAGCAACCACTGACCGGCCAAGCTAGCAGCAGTCATCAAGGGCCAATTCGCTCACTGGACTTTGGATCGTGGATGCAATTTCACATTCACAGCTCTGCAGGAGGGAGACAGAGAGGACACAGGTTCAAGCTAATTCTTCAAGTTTCCAAACAAGTGCCCTTATTCTGCACAGTAAAGGTCTGCGCTGATTCGCTTTATGGCCAGACATCTGCAGGTTTGGCAACCCCATTATTTGTCTGGTTCTCTCAGTTTCCTCTCCCTCTCTCCTTTCAAGTCTGTCACATCAGGCTTAACCAAGCTTCCTGGTGCTACAAGCTTCACATCAAGAGTCTGGTATGTCAGGGATATGTCCCTCAGGAAGCCGCAGGGAGAGAGAACAAGTTCACAGGCAGGAAAAGCAATACCTCCCCGAGGGGACAGAGTGACCCAGGCATGCAGGTCTCAAGAGCCGGTCTGCGCTGGCTCACCTCCTCGCACAGCAAAACGCACAATTCGCCCTGCAGCCCGCACCCCACCGTGCCCCGTTAGCCGCGGCGTGGCCTGCCTCACGCAAGTCACACCTGCGCTGCTTGCCAACAGGAAGCTGTGCAAGAGCTCTGCAGTGAACACCCGTGTCTCCTCTCCCTCCTTTGTGCGCTGCTGAAAGTACCGTGCGGGATCGACCACTGAAGACCCACGGCAGGCACTGCTTTGTGGCACATGACGATTGTAAGAGATACGCCTGGGGAGACGGAACTGATGGCAAGGAAAAGACTTTCCTAATTTACCTCTGCGGCTTTCCTGATGCCTGCGAGTTGGAAGAACTCCTGCACCAGCAGAAAAAAGTTTGAGACGTGCTGACCAAATTAGCTTATCCTAATAACGTGCTCTACAGTGGCTGAGGTAGTCATCTGCTTCCGTTCCAGCTTCAGTACTGGTCGCAAGAGGCAGCTGAGACTACCTGTGTGTGCATTGCCTTCAGGGCCTTGTAGGGTTAGAAATTTGGGAGACTTTTAAACATTCAGAGTGCCGAGAATGGAGTGTTGCCCGGGGCTTAGAACTTGCATTAGTTGGGTAAAAAAGCTATTCCACGGACACTGGTGCTTAGTCCTAGTCCTGGTGAAGAACTCCCACTGCAGCGTCAGTGCGCAGAACCCCGCTTGGTGTGTATTTCCTATGATACACCGCTGACAGCTACGAGGCATCTCAGCCGAGAAGGAAGTCTTTCCTCCACAACCCCAGGCTTATATTTCTGAGGCCAATGATCCTATTCCAGCGCTATTTTGCTTTCTAGACTTATTTGTAGAGTTAGATTTAACCAGGGTGTTATTTCGTTGTTTTTGTTTCTTAAATGCCCCGAAGTCTCAGTGAGGTTTGTTTCAACAATCTCTGGCGGACACGCCAGCCTTAATCTCACTCTTCCAGGCCCTTCTTATTGTCTGGGATGAAAGCACAACACAGAGCCTCCTCTGCTAATTGCCAGCAGCTTGACGTTTCCCAATGACAGGTGTATTGTCTGGCGGAACAGACCCGATTGTGTCCCTGCGCAGTAGGGCATCAGCTGCTGATATTGGAGAGCCTTTCAGGGGAGCTTGGGCACGGCTGGTTATTTAGTGCCATCATTTACAACAAATCTGTGTAGCCTAGGAACTTTTAATAGAAAAAATAGGACCTGCCTTTATTACTCATCTTTGGTTTTTTTCCTCAAGCTACTAAGTACTCCTAAATCTTCCATCCTCCTACCAGCAAGACAGGGCATTTGGTTCTGATCCTCTTTGAAACACTAAATCTCTCTGTTACCCTTTTCCCATAGTTATATAATAAAGAGATTTTGCTGCTTTATCCAGCCACCCGCTGTGGATCTACATTAACCCGTAATCACAGCTAGCAAAAAGTTTGCAAACTACTATTCCTGCGCGGTGCATTCTGAAGCAATGGGGCTAGTCGATACGCCTGGGCTCAGATTCACAAACATCACGGAGAGGTGGTTTACATCCTCCCGAGATCCTGAGTAACAGCCCTGAGGAAGGGAGCTCTCTTCGGGGGACAGTGACTCTCCGCCAGCTTTACCAGGTAAAAAGAGGGGCTCTGGTGCTCAGAGTGGGGAGAGGCAGCAGCAAGAGAGCTCCTGAGAGATGAGAGGAGTAAGTACAGGAACAGTATTAGACCCAGATTGCATCTGTCTTTCCCATTTTTCACATTAAAGGGTAAAGCTTTCCATACGCGACTGTTGCGCAACGCCAGAGCTCCAGCCAGTATGGCAGCACCATGCGACCAGAAACGCAACGGCCCATTAAGCAGATGGCCCAAGCTCTTGCTGAAGGAGCCTGGCAGCAGCGAAGCCACCTCTTTACGGGATTTATTCACGTCAGTCACAAGACAGAAAGGAGGGTCTACAAACAGCCGGCATAAGCACTTCCACATCAGCATACAGGAATAGAGGTGTTGAGAAAGAGGAAGCGTGTTGCGTCTGGCTGAGCCCGGGGTGCTTCCGCAGTTTTGGAGCTGTGTTTCGGTCAGATTAGCACAGGCAGCTCAAGGAGGTTTCCCCTTATTTCTGCTTTCTCCCACGCTGTGCAACGTCAATACGCGCATCCAAGGGGAGTGCTGGGAGACCCGTGCCTACACGCAGGGAGCGCACCAAGGAGCCGAGTGGTCTCCTGGGGCCACGGCACCTCCTTGGAGACCCTCCCTGGGCTGGCCATGGAGTCACGGCACCTCCCTGCAGCATGTGCTCTCACCCAGCAAAGCAGACCTACCCCCACACAGAAGCCTCTTTGAAATACCTTATGGCTGTTTGTACAAAGCGACAGTGAGAGGTAAGAAAAGTAATTATGGCTTTTCTGGCTTAAAAAGGATGTGAGGCTTTGCTTCCACCAGGTACAGAGTGAGGCTTTTTCCCAGTGCCAGATAATTAATCCTGTGAGGCTGGAACAATCAGTTCAGTGGTTGATCAGCTGCCATCAGTACCTGAGCAACTCTTAGTTTTACCTCTGGGATGTTTGGTGGTTCCTGTTGTGATCCCAGGGAAGACAAAAGCATTTCGGGTCCCATGGGATGAAATACAGACTCAGCTCCAAAGCAGTATTATGGGTTTATCATCGCTTGTCCATTTGAACGAGACAATTGGACACTTCCCTACTCATCAGCTCTTCCCATCTTGGTCAGAATCAGGACATAAGGACATATCCCTGTGATTCCTGTCACAGGGATACCAGCAATAAAGGTTAAATGCGGATATTTAGGGCTATAAATTACAGACCACAGAATTATAAAATATGCTCAGGAGTTATAACAGAAGCTCCATATGTTGCTTTGAGCTCACAGAAGAAAGCCATCTCTTCTAACGCTGCCTTGGCTTTCCCTGCCCAAGGAGGAACAAAGGGGTCGTACTTGGAAGTGAAAGCACAGAAGGAACCAGAGATTCACAGGACATGTAATTGCTCCCTCAAGGACAAGCCACTGCTCAGATTAGGCTGCCACACGCTCCTCCTTCCATCCCTTTCGGGTGCAATCCAGGTGATCATTTTCTAGCCCAGCATCAACTTCACTGTACTCACCCGCTTTCTGCAGGCAGGGAGGAACAAACGCAGCAACCCAGGTACAGACCCACACGTAGGGTATGAAGGGACGGTCTGCACATAAGGCATTCTCACAGCTAGGAAGACCCCAGTATAACAGCTTGCCTGTTTCTAAGAGACTCTATTCCCTCTTCCCAGCCATCCCTGGCATAGCTGAGCCCGACCGCAACACTGGGAAGGTGCCGAACCTGCTGGAGAAGACCCATATTCTCAGACAGGAGCAAGCAGAGCCAGGGAAGCTGTGGGCTGTGATCCACACACACCTGCAGGAACAGCAGCACCTGCAGCAGGCTGTGCTTCAAGAGCCAGGCATCACGCCCTACTTCTCCGCAGTTTTGGTCATGCTGGACTGCAGTACCCCCGGCTGCCCAGCTCCACACCACCCCAGTTTAAGACTGGGTCCTCACTGCTCAGCATTCCCACTGTATTTTTCTTCCTACCTCGCTCACATCTGGTGGCATTCCTCAGTGCAAACAGGAGATACTCTCCCTGTAATGCAGTAGGTTACAGCCATAACACATATACAGCCTCTACCTGCTGCTCCAAATGTGTTCTGCAAATGTGAACACTTACAGGTTACCAACACCTGTTTTGGGAAGTTTAGCCTGTCTTAATAACGGTTGTACTTCTGCAGTCATGTTCAGTCAACTCAAATGCATATCCACAGTCTAGATGCAGACCCCCCACTTCACACCCTTTTAATGACACGCGCAGCATCTCAGAGCGGGGCACAGAGACCTCTTCATACCTGAAACTCTCCTCCTCTTCCAACCCGTGTAGTTTTGCCAGCTTGTTCTGCCAGAACCTAAAAAAAGCTGAAAACTTATTCCAACACTACTAACAGAAGGACTTTTGCAATTGTCAACAGAACACCAGAAATTCAGGCACTTCTCCTAAACAGTATTGACAAGTGATAGACAGTAGCATAATGATTTGAGTATCATAATGCTAGAAAATAGTGTAAGATCAGCACTGGACTTCCTCAAGTTTCTAGTATCCTATAGCATTTAGCTGAAAGCAAGCAAAGGGCTTCCCAGGTACTTCATTTGTCCCCCTCGCTTGGACGGAGACAGTCTATTTCTTATGTCTACACCTCTGCCAGCTCTTTTTCACCGTTCAGGACATGGTTATTTCAGAGACTCTTGGGAACTTGCTTCATATTTCAGTGCATCATCTCCTTGACTGCTCCCAGCTTCAATCTCTTCTTTCAGGTTTCAAAGTAATGAGGACACTCTCTTGGACTGAGGTCATCTCTCTATTTCCTGTAGTGACTTTAAACACCCCAAGTACATCTCCTGCTTTTGGAAGCTACAGTTGCACAACAAAGAAGATCCCTGAGAGATCACCTTCCGTCCCGACCCGGGCAAGCACTTACTGGACTAGCTTTGGTTTAGCCACAAGTCAGTAAAGTTTTAGTCTAGCTAGTCCTGATCTTGTCAGAATTGTATTTAAATTCTTCTGACAGATTCTTGGCCTGCAGTTTGTTAACAGATTGTCGTCGAGGCAAGATGTTTGAAATTAGAGTGGTTTTGAACAGGAGAGACACATGGTGCATTTATTCTCCAGTTCAGTGATTATCTCTCTGCCTGGCTCCACTCCTAACACAAGTTCACCTTGGGACATGACAGGAGTTGCTGGCTAGTTTGGGAACCAGCGAGTCCGTCTGCCGGAACACGCACACGACACAGCCGTGGCCAGGGTTCACGCGCCAACTGCAGTACGTGCTTTCAGCTTCTGGACAATTTGCATTGCCTGCAGCCAGATCTAGTGAAAATCAGTCCCATGCAGGGCTGGATGGTGCAGGGCCCCAGTGCATTCTCCCACGAGTTCTGTAGACAGACGTTACGCCTAAGGACAGCCAGCCATTCAGTTAGCTGGACTTCAGGCAGCAGAGATACAAGTGTGACTATGCACAGCACAGGGAAGCATTTCTTAGGTTTCTCTAATTGACTGTCATTTCACGTGCACGTGCCAGGGGTGGCTTGTCACCTTTGCTTTTGAGCAGTTATAGGCACCGGTCCCATAAGCCACAAGCTACTGGGCACCGCGCTCCCACCAGCACTGCACTGGGATCCTTGCTGACGTTCACCTAACAGTGCCGCAGGCTTCACTGCCGTACCACGGCGCGCTCGAGCCCGGCTCAGCGTGCGCAGCTGCCAGGCCGACCGTGGCTATCAGGGTTGTCTGGCTGCTCTTTGAAAACCTTCAACAAACAGGTGCCAAGTTGTGTCATCAGAGAGTGCTGGAACAACGGAAACCCACCGTCCATCGCCCTAACCCATTACCTAAAACCAATCCTGTCTCCACAGGATCAAAAGCCTCATCTGCTAAGACTTTACTTTTTGCGGCTCCCTTATTCTAGAGAGAAAAAAATTGACTGATGATTTACACTTGTTACCCCGAAGAAGCAGCATGTTTGTCTTTCATATTGCAAGAGCAGGTACGAGCTTCATAGAGTAAAACTGTACTGAAGATTCTGTTAAGCATTCCAAGCTACCCAATGTCTCTTTAAGATGTCGTTTGGCACTCACGCGCGACGCAAGCACTGAATACAAAACTGGGAAACCAGGCAGGGGATAAATGCAGACACCAAAATACCTGGGAGTTCATACACTACATCCACACAGAAAGCGTAAAGACACAGGCCTCCGCTTGAATGCCCACCTGTTGAGAAAAACACTGACATTCCTTGTATCCCAAGCAAGTTTTTAAAAATGTGTCTGGAGCGCTATTTAACTTCCCTGTCAGATGTCTTGTAGGATGACAAACCTGGATTGTAGCTTTGTTAAGGCTCGAAACAGACTTCAGAGCTGCTTTAAAAAAATTACGAGAAAAGTTTGCATTCTTCAGGCTTCAGCACACTTCACCCTACCGGGTTAAGATAACCTCTGAAAAGTATGTAGCCCTAGATTTTCAGAGAGGCTATTTCAGACAGTACAAGGATGAACAGAAACTGCAGAACAGACCGTTTGCTGTCTGTCAGGAGACCACGCAAGCACTCCTTTATATATTGGCCCAGAACCTTAAAAATTTATTCAGCGTGACACTCTTTTCCCCAGTGCGCTTTCTTCTAAACACGTTTAGACTTACAAAGCTCTTCAGAACAGGACCATCACATTATGTCTCTTCCAACCCAGTGCAGTGGGTACCCAATGACAGCAGTTATGCCTAGTGACGCCACCCATTACGCCATCAGTTCAGAGGAACGCAGGGCAGTTGTCAGGGTCCAGTGGTCCCGATACTACCTGTGCTGGAGGACTCTGAAGGGCTGTAGGAGACATGAACAATATATCTGTGTAGAAGGGGAGGGCATCAACCCAGAAGCAAAGTTTGCACTGCAACGGGTGTGCAAAAGCCCATGTAAGATGTTCCGAAAAGATCTTAAGACCATCAGCTATATCTGCATAAACGGGACTGGAAATAGGTATCCTATAAAGTTGAGAAGGAGAAACGAGCATTTGTCTGAATCTCAGCCAGCCATTACCCAGCAATAGATGGAGCTAGTGGTGCACTAAGATGGCTTTGAACTAGGGAAGAGATGTACCTGCGCATCTGCAAAAGAGCCAGTCGCGTACCTGGGAGGATAGGAAAAGACACTATATTACTAGAAGGTAAAACAATAATTGTAGGACATCTGCTTAGTTGTCAAGGACCAAGAGGGAAATAAAGCTGTTGTCCCCTCTAGCTAAAACCTGCTGTTTCTTTTTCCCCAGACTCCCAACCACCAACTGCTCTACAGTTTGTATGCCAATCCAATTTTGACGCTGTAATTCACCCCAGAGACTGTTTATTTTAACTTTATCAAGTGAAGAGAAAAACAACTGTGTTAGAATAAAAAAAGAGCATCTGGCAGCAGGATATTCTTTCTCTCAGACAGCTTCCCAGCCTAACTGGTGTACAAGAAAATGGGAGTTTAGTTACTCAAGGGTGAAAGAAGGGGGAGAAGAGAAGGCAGAGTGCAGGTTCTCTGTGCTTATCTTAAGGATGGTCTTTTGTGGTCTGTTGGAAGAAATGCTCTCAGTACATTGCACTCGACCTCAAATCAGGCAGTCAAGCCTCATCTGGGCCCTACAGGACAGAGCAGCGATGAGGACACTGTCCAATGTAGCCTATGCCAAAAAAGTGACCTCTGGAGCTCCGCCAGCTTAGTAACATATCCCCAGGAGCGCCCGGCCTGCGCGGCATGGAGCAACATGGCTTTCTGACGGTTAGCAGAAACCAAAGGGCACTTAGGAAAACAGACGTGTTTCCTCCTTTTTCCATATTTCGGGTACCAGGCGCCTTTCCCCCCTCTTCAGCCGCACTGTGACTTTGAGCAATGTCGGCACGTGTCACGGAGTTGGCCGCCTGCAAGGTGTCCTCGGTGAGTGCTTCTAAATCATAGGATCTCATTTCCCTCTCCCGTCATAAACTGATTGTCATAATCCTATGATTAGGAGCTCCTGTATATGTCATAAACATGATTCTTTCCTGTTTCATGACAGGACTTTCCTTCAAGTCCTTCCATGAAAAAGCAGGGGCTAGTGCCGCGCTTGGCTCTGCAGCTCCTCCAGCGTGAACACGGCTTGTGCTTTTTTGCTGCAAGACTGGCACAATCAAGAAAAAGGTTGGGGTTTGGTTTTCTTCACCGTGGCTGTTTTTGTTCCCTCCCATCAGCAAGTATTTCCGAGCATTGGAGGAAAAAGCAGACAGTGCACACTAGCATTGCCCACCCACCCCATTTTTGTTTGCATACTTTGATCTGAATAACACACTGATGGAGAACACCCATTTCTAAATAATTAGGAGGGACAGTGCAGACATGTAGATTTGGTGGGGACACACGGGACCCTAGTTTCATTTTTAGGCCATCTGCTAATCTGGTACTGTTCAGAGGGAGTCTGCAAGACGTCTGACTCGCTTCTGAGGTAAGAGCCATCGTTCTTCTTGGAACCGAACACAGGCCTGCTCCCCCCAGCAACACCACCTACTCTAATGATGTCGTGTTCCGAGCGTTAACTACCTCAAGAAGGAAGACACTCTACTCGGTAAAATACTTGGAGAAAGTTTCCTTCAGGCAAGAAGGCGATGCAGTATTTAAGTTCTTGTGTAGTTCTAGAACACCAAGGGCCTCATGTAATTAACATTTAATGTTTGGAACAAATATAATTTTACTTTTTTTTTTTAAATCAACAAGATTTTTAATTTCAGGCACTTCTATATCTAGAAAGCAAATTAGGTATGTGGCAGACTTTGGAAAAATCTCACTATGTGTCTGCCTTGCTTTAAAATGCATAATTTCTTGAGATGTTGCCACAAGTTATTTTCTCTACGGATACATTAGGGCATTCCTTTTAACAGGTCAGTAAATGAGAGGAAAGGTTAAAATGGAGGTTAGGTGTAATTTACCCAGAAAATACTAATTGTACTGACCTCCTTGACATACAGTAGGACTTAATTTTTGAAAAAGGGAATTTTTTTTTCATCATATAACCATTACATTAACAGCCCAGCAATTTTAGGTAGGTTTCCATTTTCCCATGCAAATATAGGGTTTTTGCAAGATCTAAACATAAAAATTTGGGATTTTTTTTCCTCTTTTTGTCCTTCACCATCCTTTCATTTTCTTCGCAAGTCTCAAAGCTTTTTACCAAACCAATGCGAGAGGTCCTACAACCCAGTAACCACAGCATTTCTTCCGTTTTAAATACGGTGGAACAAGGGCAAAGGCAGGGGCAGCAAGACGGCCCCGGTTCACACGGGAAAGCACACCAGGGCCTGCAGGAGCATCTCGCCCGTTCCCGGCCCTCCCTTCCCCGGGGACCGACGGCAGCTTCTC
>NW_010516517.1:0-14641 GCF_000687285.1 Phaethon lepturus
GGCCGCCAGCCGGGTGATTGCCACCCTCCGACGCCACTTGGGTTCCCGTGTTGCAAAAGCTGTTGCACGTTTTAGCGAAACTTTTTGTAGCCGTGGGTGTTTTCTTGCCGCCGGTTGGCGAGAAGGAGCGATACACACGGCCTTAAGAGGCAGCTCTGGAAAACGAACTAACACTGGTAGAACCCCAGGGAAACTAGTGATGATGCAATTAATTGTTTTTCTTTTTAGTATTCACGTAGGAGTGCACATGATTACGAATAGCACAGAAACTCTAATTGCCTTCCATGAAAATGGCACAAAAATGAAATTATCCCTCTTACTTGTTAATGTGTAGCAAAGAGCTTTGATGGTAAGTAGCATAGTCACGTAATATTTCCTGCACAAGTGGACACTATCTGTAGTTTCAGCCGTGGATTGTGCTTATTCACCTCTAAATGGAGTTTTTAAACCATGTGTCTTTACATACCAGAAAGAATCCTTAATATGGCCAATTACATTCAACATTAAAAATTTCATAAAAGGAGGATAACATTTGTGTTTGTTTCAGAAAGCTGAAAATTGGTATTTTCAGGTGACTGAGATTTGTATCACCTTTGTACTACATAAACTGGCTTAAAAGGCAGAAAGTTCGTCTTTCTGCTTTTCTTTCCTGTCTGTGCACATATATCTATTTATAACGTCCAATCCTCTCACTCAATTTTTTCCTTCAACTCAAGAAAAATGATCGAAACTGGCTGTACAATGAGGGTTTTGTTGTTTCAGTTTGGGTTGCATTTGAGGGGGGGCTGGGGGGGTCATTGTTGTTAAAGTTGTAATGGGATACCCAGAAACATTTAGGAGAAATCCTATGCTGAAGATAAACGTGGTAGCTCTTCCTTAAGTGAGTCTGTCATTGAACAGCAGGCTGGCTGCCATAAAGAAGCAGCTCTTCTGCCACTATAGATGTATTTGGGGAAAGGGGGAGAGTTATGGAATGGGTTATCGGTAAGGAGTTTGTGAATATATTACCTGAGAGATATGTCTGGAGCAGAGCTGTGCATACATATTGTTCTTTTTCTGGTGGGAAGAGAAAGAAAAAAAATAAATTTTACTTAAAAAGCACGTTTTTCTGCATTGTGTTGAAAACTGAAATTTCTTTCCATTTGGCATGAAATATTTGCTTTTCTGGGAGGAAGGAAGAAAAGCAATAGAGAAAGGAGGAGATGGATGTTACTGCCTTTGCTCAACACCCGGATTACTTCATCATTTAGCCGGGAAATGAGAAACACAGATTCAGTTTCTTTCCTTTGCTTAAGAATATTTGTGAATTTACTAGAAATAAACAAGTCACCTACCCACCGGCTTTGATACTTTTTTCCTAATGGGTGCATGCTCTGAATATCTATGAGTAGTGGGACAGTCCCAACGGGCTGAGAGTCTAACTTAAGTCTCAATGAGAAATGGGTTTGACAGAGTTAATCAAAACATCCAGACACTGCATTGGATCTTCAACTAACTTTTTAGGTGAAGTTGCAAGGTTTGTGGCCTCGGTTATTACCATTTAGATAATGCTTAGATCGGGACATGAAATTTAAGAAGACTTAGATTGATCTTTTTTGTGAGGTACAGGATTTTCTATGTGGATAATGTGCTAGTAAAATCAAAAGAAAACATTCTTGCAACCTTTCTTTTCACAACTTTCATGCAACCCTCCTTTTTCTAATAACCCATAAAAATGTGCCACAATTAATGACAACTTTTTTAATCTGTCTTTGGAGAAACACAATTACAAAGCACCTTCCCTGAATTTCTTGGGAATAAAAGATACTATGTTTGACACAGTTCTGTAGCTCATAGGACCAATACTACTACTTTTTTGCTTTTTTTTCTTTCTTTCTTTTCTTTTGGAGGTTCATGTGTTGCTACAGGATTCAAATGAACATAGTGACTTCTGTGAAAAGTTACTGTTGTAATTTCACTTCATATTTTTCCAGATCATCTCCCTCATTACCCTTTTCTGGGTCCTTCATGGGAGAAATTGTTTTAAAAAGATGATGCATCAATTTAGGCAAAAGCAAGATAAATTCTTTTACAGATTCAGGAAAATGTCTCTTGTACTTTTCTTTCAAATAATCATCAGTATAAATTAAGCTCTGATATGCAAGTACTAACCAGTCATTTCCTGGATATTTTATTTATTTGTATTTTTTTCTTTATCTTCTTTTTTAGCCATTAGTTATGGTAAAGATAAGCATTGAAGAGCACAGCATATGCTTCTAGTGTCCCTACCATTTTTCCTACACAAACAGAAGGATATAAGGTATCATTTAGGTTAGACTTTCATCCCAAATGAAAATGTCCTTCCTGTTCTATATATTTCATGAAAAACTGAATTAATCCTTTCTTGGGTTTTACATTGTAATGCTAGCATCTTCCATCACCTCATCAGCCCGCTTATTTCTCGAAAGGAGTTCTTAGGTTTTGATACATCTATCACAGTGATACATAAGGGACAAAAAATCCTACTCTTTTGGACTGGCTACACATTAACAATTCAATTAATTGGTTGGCAGTGGTAAGATAACATTTTAGGCATGAGTGTTCATTTGGATAGCAGGAGAATTTTTCTGACTTTCCATAATGTAAGAGAGCAGCCTCTTGTTCAATTCACCTGTAGTAGTCTAAATTTGTACGTCATTTGTTCCTTTAAAACCTGTGGGTTCTCTGAGGTCTTAGTCTACCTCTTAAGTGAAAAATATCTGAGAAGGTTGCTGGTCCATATCATTTTCCCCAAGTACCCAGGGAAGGAAACTCAGAGAGACAAGTCGCGTGGAAACTGGTTATGAATACGAGTGGAAGATCCCAAAAGAGGTTTATTTTAAAAAAAAAAAAGTGGCAGCACTCAGGAACATCAGAAAGGGCGTTTCAGTCAGCCTGTGCGCATGACTTGCCTTTGGTTGTTTTGTGGGTTTTTTTTTATAAAACTGGATGTCCCAAAACTGCAGGAATCAGTTTGAGTTACTTGGACTCATTTTGCTGTGTTCTTTCATGAATCCTTTAGAGTTTAGCATAGGGAATCCTGTGAAGGTCTGTGATAGTGTTTGGGTTTTTTTGCAGAAGGGACAACAGAATTATCAGTTGATCAATCAGCATTCTCCCCCAGAAGAGTACATACTCTTGTGTTCTCTTATAGAAGAGTTAGGTGTTAATAGAGCTATTTTCCGCTGACTTAACTACCCAATATTAATATTATGGATCAGAAATAAACTTTCTAAGTGATTTAAATATGGGTTTATTTCAGTCAATGCAAGTTATACTAATCCAAATGGTAACATACTATAAAGTACCACTATAGAAGTATTGTTGCTATTCCAAGTGGAAATATAACATGGCTTGTGTCCCAAAACACAGATATAAACCATTAGAACAGCATTCCCCCCCAGCAACATCTGAAGAGTGGTTTGCAGGAAAACTGAGTGTGAAAGACCTTTATTTCTTAAGCGTGCATTATAACCTGATAAATGCCATGGTTCAGAGCTTCACACACTGCAATAAAATTGCAACATTCACCAACTGCTTTAAGCAAATGAAGATTGCAATTTATTTAGTGATACAATTCTTTTCAGATCAACCCAGGAAACTTTGATGTGAAGCAGATCCATGTGTTAAGATATATAGTGTCTCTATTGCCACAAAATTCATTGTGCCACTTGGTAGATCAATCTATTCTGTAATATAATACAAATTTGTATTTGTAACTATTCATGATGTTTTAAAATATTATAATTATTCTTTTTCATGTTTTTAGAATATTGAAGAGCTACTTCTCTCTTTCACAGTATTGACATCCTAGCTGAGCATGGTAGAAAGAATACAGAGCTTATCTATCACCTCATGCTTGAAAAGTCTGAGTTTCATTTAAATGATTCACTGTTCTAACTCACACCTATAATTACTGTAAGGCTATAATAACGGGTCAGAAAAAGCAATCTCTTTTTGCATCAGGTGATAGTATTACCTCAGAACGAGAGAATTCCCAGCAAAGATAGGTGTAGGTATATTAAGATTACAGAGCACGATTCTCTTGGTTCCTCCTCCCATCTTTAAAAATGATTGATGCTTTATATTTTGTAAGTGTTGCGGTCATGCCAATGTATAGGAAATTCTAAAAGAAACCAGTTTTGTACATTAACCTTCCTGAATAGTTTATGCGTTAAAAATTATAATGGTAAAGTGAAACCAGATGGACTGAGTAGAGTTGACAGCACCTTTCTGAGTGATGAAATTGCTATTGATTTATGACAAATGCCAGTAAAAGCAGGCAGGGACTGTTTTGTTGCTGTCAGATGAGAAGTGAAAGTAGGCAGGTTTTGTTATCAATCATTTGTTGTCGGTGTAAGACAGTGGCAGGCTGTTATAAATGATTTGATAGCTCTGTCTGACTTGAGCTTTAGTGGCTACTGCAGATTGTGGCAATGCAGCAGTGCAGAGAATTGACATGAAAAGGAAGTGACATGACTCCTCAGGGGCCAAGTTGTATGATTTAAAGGGGTATGTTTGTCAAAACATTTTATAAATCAGAATTTTCAGACTGAGATGCAATTTATTGATAGCATACACTTTTGAGGTTAGTCTGGAAATGGGTCTATCATATATTGTGGCATTAATTTAATAGATGTTTTATGACCTAAAAGGATCTGCATGGGTAAAGAGACTTTTTTTTTTCTCTTTTCTTTGCCTTGAACAGCAGCTTACATGATTTCATTCAGTTTTGTCTTTTGATGAAGTGTTTCCCCTGATATAGTATCTGTACCGGTTACGCCTACTGTGACTGTAGAGTATCACTATGACACTTTGATCCTCTGTAATAGGCTGTTGTTTGTGTTTAAAAAAGAAAGATAGTGATGGCTACTGAAGACCTAATAGGACTATTGGGTAAGACTTTGGGGACTTAATTGTGAGGTAACCCCAAATTATTCTGTAGTGTAATGTCCATAAAACCTTACTTGTCTCTCTGTGAATTTTTGATTCCCTAACAATGTTGAAGTTTGAGGTTCCAGCTGAGTTAATTAATAAAGACACATCATCTTCTTCACCATTCCCTATAAGGGTAAGGATTATAGAATTAGAAAACACACTGCAGAGAATTATCTTAGGAAATATTCAAAACATGTTTTGGTATGATTGCATGGAAGTCATGGATACATTCCCCTTCTTCCTCATTTATAAGTATGTAGTATACCAATTAGATACAAACTTTATTCCCAAACAGAACTGTGCTTCAATAATTATTTTGTGTATGTGAGAACTTGAGAGATGAGAAAGCATCATATACTTTCTATAAACTGGGGATTCATAAGCTAGGAAGGACTCATACAGGTAAGTAGGTGGAAAGATCAGACTTATTTTTTAATTCCACTGCAGTGTATCTGTAAGAACAGTCAGCGACTCTGACTGGAGCAAGCTAAGTATTTTTTGCAATTAAAAAAAAGTTAAATACTGCTGCCGTTCACCAGTGTTCAAAAATAACTAATTCAACTAGAGTAAATGTAGAGCAGGGCTGCGAGGATAACACCAAAAAATAAAGACTATTTAAAATTAAGCGATTGAAACATCCTGGTTTGTTTAGTCTAACAGAACAAAGGCAAGAAGAAAGTGTATGTGTACATATATATGTGTGTGTGTGTATAAAATAAACATATATACAATATATTTATATACTTTATATATCTTCCCCACTCTATGCCCATATGCCTACAGGGCTCATCTTTTTTTAGATAAAATGCTCTCTTAAAAAGAAATAGTCATTTATTGCGTTTGTATTACAGGAAAAACAACATTGTAAGTTTTTTGCACTCCAAAAGTCAAATATAACTAGATCTTTTAAATATATACAACTTCCCTAAATCTTTCAATTTTATTAACATATCCATGTTAACTATTCTTGAATTAACTTATTTTTAATATATATTTTATGATGGATATTAATTTCAGGGCAACATTATAGATAGGATGAAGAAAGAAAAGACAACTGATGGGAAAAAAAATCCAGTTTAAAGAGGGTGTTAGGGGGATAAGTGGAAATCTGCTTCAATTACATGGGTATTTTGATAAAACACTTGAAGCTAAGATTTAAAGGAGACACAAAAGGAGTACTGAAGCCTGCAAGCAACCTGGAGAGAGCAAGAAAATTGAAACAACTAGGATTAAAGATGTAGGTAAAGGCAATATCACAGGTACAATCTTGAAGAACTTGAGTTTCTACAACTGAAGAAACTTGTAGTGAGATCAGTGTTCCAGCTCCTCAATATGTTACTCTAGGGACAGAGACCCTAGAAACTGTTACCTGTGAAAAGAAAAAGTTTCTGAAGAATTGGGGTCTAAATTATTTGGACTTCATACAGTCTCTTCATCGTATGTTTTACCTAGAAGCAACCACAGCAAGGCATCAGAGCACAGGTGTAATACACTGCTTCAGGCTACTAAGCAACTGCAGTAAATCTAGAAATACTGAAAACCCTACACAACTCATGGAAAATGATGCATTTGGTTTCTCTAATTTTATGCCACGTTTATATTAAAGAGTAACACTGTAAATCCAGTCAATTTAAGCTGTAAAAAAACACTGGAAGAAGGTCTGTCCCACAAGAAACAGGTCTGGAACCTGCAGAAGACAATCTGGGTTAATTAGCTGCAACCTTTAAGACACCATTCCAACATGTGAAGTTCAGGGGTTTTGACATAGGTGGAGTACTGAGATATCAAAACTGCTTGTGTCAAAGGTGATTGTGCTTAATGATGTATCTAAACTAGCAGTGGTTCTGTGTCCTTGTCTCACTATTTTGTCTGCTGCACTTCATCATTAATGCTGATTTTTTTATGCTTGTTTCCACAAGCAGTGTATTTTTATATCCTGCGATTTGTTTGATACACTAAGTTCCCCAGTTGAGTAGAATGCTTGCTCATTATGGAGCTGGCACTGCACGGAGGACTATTACTGAGACTTAGAGCTAAAACTGGCTGCTCTGCGCTGATGGTATGCTCATTATGCTATCAGTTTCTAACCCTTACCTCCCACCTTCCCCCAGAAAAGATTCTGAAGAATCACTTAAGTTATTAAACTGGTATTTCTCTCCACCACTAATCCACAATTTTTGTTTTCTGCTTGGTGTTTTAGACTCCTATGTCCTCTTAACAAAATTTGAAGCAAGTCACTAGAATGCAATATTGATACTCCAGCCTCTGACCTTAAGGGTACAAATTCTAGGAACTCCTCATCTTTCGTTAGATATTGTGAGCCCTCTCTTCTTTGGGTACAACTGTTTAACATGAGCATATAATAGTAATCATTTCCAAAACTAGTATTTATACTAAATAGATCTGAAACCATTAAAAGGTACAATTTAAATTTACATGCCCTATAAGCTAAATAAGGTATGGCATTTGAGCATAGTTACAGGTGGATAAAATGAATAGCTTGTTTTCATTAATATAATTTCACTACTTTGGCAACTTGTTATGAAGCTAATATGTAGCTACCGATTTTTTGTAGTGTACTTATTCAGAGACTCTCCTTCTGGTCACCTGCATTAGACCATTAACATTTTGGAGAGCATTTCATTAACATTTACATAGTATCTCATCAGACTGTTCTTTGACTTGATATAGCTTGAGACCAAATCACCTCTGAGATTTCCCAAGGTGCTTCTGGCTTCTGAAGCTGGCATGTCAAAAGCCCTAAGAACTTGCATGTTTTTCAATTAGAATATAATGATGGAATTGCGATTCAGGCAGAGCTTTGAAGGAAGTGCACTGAAAGTCACCAAAGGCTCCCTATTTATCTTCCCAGTATCTAAGAATACAAAAAAGAATAGAAAAGTTATGGATATAGTGGAAAATGAAAACTGGTGGGTGAGCCAGAAGACCTTAAAACCTCCAGAACCCATTTGTATCCTGCCCTCAGTGTCCTCTGAAAAAGTGCATCCATCTCTCCTTCATCCCCTTCCATCCTGCATTAAGAAACTTGGCTAAAGCTGAATATGATTACCTCCTCAAGCAAGAAGCAAATTGCCGCATCTCCAGAAGGTTCAAATTCACCTGTTCTGCAATGGTCAGGATGTGTTAAACAGGCAACCTTCCTCCCTGCGAGTACAGTCCTTTCACAAAATGGACATTACTGCACCTATGCAGTGAACTGTGAACAAACAAACTTTACAGCTATTTGCTATGTAAAGCTGTTACCTAGCAGTAAGTTGAGATAAATTGAATCATTTTAAGGTGTTTAAAAGTTATCCAAAGCCTTGTGGGGGACGGGAGCAAAGCAAGCTTTCAGAGTTTGCCTCTGTAACGTTGTCCATGAATCTTTAGTTTAAGTTTTATTTCTTTCTTATAAAAGATTTATTTTTTTTTTAGCTGATTTATTTTTTAATTTAACTCCCTATTCTCCTACCTTGAAGGCTAAGGCCATGCTATACTGCAGTAGATTATATATTTACAGCTTAATACTTTGTGTTAGGAGTTTTCAGGGGACACATTTTAGCTTGAAATTTTAATTGTATGCATTTATACCTAATCTGTGTATTCCATTTCTACTTTCTGTGGCTTTATTATTATATTTTTCATGGTTTTCTGTCCATTATTGCTTTGTGAAAGACCAATGCAAAAGAGGAAATTGGTAAGCTAAGCGAGGTAAATAATGCAGAATGTTCCCTTATAGAAGGGAAATTATTTCGTTTATTTTATTTCTTTGAATTGCAGTTGGGCAAATGTGATTTCTAAGTTGGCTGTGTCCTTTTTCTAAAGTATTTGAAAATATTTAACCAGATACTGATGCCTAACTAAATCCTACTGAGGTACTGAACAATCTCCATCATTTTTTATCTTTCTAAAACTTTCCTTTCTTCCTTTTCACCTATTTTTTTGGTTTTCTTGAACAGGCAGGAGAATATAAACAATGCCTCTCCATCTTTAGAATGTTATGTAAGATTTTGTGTTCTGAAACGTTGCAAACCTAGGAATTACACCATGGTGATCACCTATTACAGTAGTTTTATATTAAGACATTTTACTAGAAGAGCCAGTGGACTTTTATTCACCCACTCATCATTTGTATGCATGCACATGGATGTATGTATGCTTGTAATGTGTTAAGACCTGTAGCATTTCAAAATGTACATTATTGCATTATAAATGTGTATCTATCTAAAAATCTGTCCTAGCCGTTCCAAATTTTCTGTAGTTTGAGGTGTCTCCAAATTAATACTTCAAGTATGTGACTATCATATTCCTTATCTGCTTCCACATCAGTTTTGGTATGTTAATGTAATGCATGTTGTCTCTGTATGAAGGTATATTCCAGAAGAAAATAACTAGCTTTAGAAAAGTGTTTTAGGTTGTGGTACCTAAAACTGCTATGAGACTAATGTATATAATGTCTGTTGCTAGAAAAGGGTCTGAATGTGCTGTATGGATAATAAAAAAAAAAAAGAGAAGGCCTGTTCTGCAGTAGACTGGTACTCAGGCACCTGATCTATTGATAATTTAAAATCAAGAATCCTATCCTGATTCAGGGAGAAAAGCTAAGGGAAAACTGACCAGATAGGGACAATAATCATTCCCAGTCATCCTGATGGGTGTTCCAACAGAGTTAAGAAAATAATCTGTCATTTTAGTTTGAAACTGGTAATTCTACTCTAGGATGGCTAATCCTAAACTATGTGTCAGTTATAGAGGTTTAAAGAATAACTGTTTGGGAAACTAAACATTGAAGTATTATAATTGGGAATGGAAGTGAGTACATGGCCTGATCTATAGATCTAAACACCCGGGTGTAACTACCATTCTCACATATAAAGCCTTTACTTCTACCAAATGTTATGTGAATATTTGCTTATTGCATAACTCAGCAGCTCATTCACTTAGTTACTTCTTCATAATTTCCATAGTCATCACTACAGAACTTTACATTTTAGAAATCTAATGAAGTAGGTTGTTAAATATAGGAGCTAGAAGGAAATATAGTAGGCAGGAAGAAAACTGCAAGGAAATAAGGGAGAAGAGTTACTGTCAGCTTTTATAGAGCTTGACTGGCACAATAGTACATTTTGTACTTCATTTTTGCATATAAATAAATTTCTAAACTTGTTCTGATGAAAACTTACATAGTTTTAATTTGTTTCTTTGTTTTTAAGCTCATTCTGAATCCTAATGTGAATATAGCAACCATTTGCAAATGAAGTTAATTATATTATTTTGTTTGTGTTTCACTCAAGTTGATGGGAGTATTTATAAATTCTTAGAATATCACTGTGTATGTCTGTTTCACAAATAAATAAATTTAAAAAAACACCACAGAAAAACCCAACCTTGACTCTGTAGGAAGAAGTAGACAAATACCAATGCTTCAATGTAGATTACATTGACTATAAGGCTTAAGAAAAGTTTGATCATACTTTCACTAGGACACTGTAGTACAACTCTGTTCTTATGCTTCCAACCTCACAGAAAAATGAGTTTTAAGTAAGAGTTGTTTGACTATTTCAGATACTTAAACAATTAAATTTAAGTTTGTCTCTCTTAGCTCTATTTATTCTCACTGTGGAATTTCTGTTAATGAATGCCAGAAAGAAATTTACGTTAAAAAGCTGGTTCACAAACATAATTTAACTGGTATCATATTGTCATTTTCTTATTGATGCTTTAACAAGACTTAAGATTTCATGTTCTGTATGACAGATGAGCCACAGGTTTTTTTTCAACGTAAATCAACTTATACCTCATTAATGTTCTTGCTGCATTACTGTATTTTCCTTGATTTTGAGTAAAACAAAATACAGTTATATTACTCAGGAGAAATAATAAATTCACTTTTTCTGATCATGGATAGCTCTTCTTCCTTTCACTATTCTTAAGAATCATAAAACCTATGGATAGCTAACAGTTTATTTAATCTATTTTCCTTTCACACAGTGAGTTGGAGGATACAGGTACCATTCTTGATGAAACTTTCTAAGAAAAAATTAGACAAATACATTCACATTGTACAAAAACCTCAGCATATTTGTTTCTGTTTTGCATATTTGTTCCCTTTTTTTGCTTCTTTGTATATATTAAAAAATATTACTGAATGGAGTATCTTACTGTAGAAGGAGACAGACAGCATTTATCTTGGAAAAAACAAAGAGGCTTAGGTGGCCTTTTGAAATACCTTTATTGTCCTGTGTTTTCTGTGGTATTTTGTTGTCTGTAGAATGAACAGCACAAAATTGTTTTTTTCTGTCTTTTCTTATAGATTAATATTTTCGCACATTCCTGATTTTTATTAGTCTCTTCATACCTAAAAGGAAAAAGTCAACTTCCTTCTTGTAGTTCAGTGTCTAAAACTGGGCACAGAGCTAGAGTTGATGAACAAGAGAACTAAGGCATGATTTCACATGTCTTAAAAGATGATCTCCTGTTCATACCTCCTAGAAACAGCCTGACATTTTGACTTGTGTTAAGCAGTTCTCTGATACTTCTCTCCTGTGTTATTATTAGAGTCATGACTTTTGCATTCGTCCAGTTTTCTTAAATCAAGTATCTTCTAAAAAGGTTATCAAGTGTAGCTGCAATTTGCTTTGAGGTTACTTTAACTAATGCCCTGTGTCTGATTTTATCTGACTCAGGCTTTTGGGCGGGTTTCTTAAAAAAGACCAGAGGTAGCTGTGCATTAGTGCTCTGTCACTGGTATTAATTATGTTAAAAATATAATTTTACTGAACACTGAAGTAAAAGAAGTCATTAAACATTTTGGCTTTGGTGGCCTCATCCACTCAAAGCTTTCCCTCCCTTTTGAGTAATGACCTAAGTCTTTATCAGTATACGTCTACGTTAGCAGTATACTTATAGAGTGGGGTGGTTTTTCTTTCTTTACTAGCTGTATCTCATTCTGCGCACTGATGCTTCTATTTTGTCCTTACACAATTGCATTATTCTTTGTATATTCATCCTTACTAATTCTATCCAATTACCATGGTTTGTGCTTTTCCTCTCTGAATTTCAAGTCAGAGAAGGCTTTGTAAATTAATCAAGCTGATTTCTTACTACCTTTTTTGTACTTTCTCTGCATTGAAATAATGGAATTTCATTACTTTTGTATCGCATTCTTAAAAATTTGCCAATATTTTTGAGCCTGCTTTTTCCTAGTATTTCTTGCTATGGGAACTTTCTTCTGTGCAAAAAATAATGTGGGCTGTGTTTACAATGAAGTCAATAAAATCAGTATTAATTTCTGCTCTTCTAAAGCATTTTTTTGAGAATATAAAATATTTCTAGCATTATTCTAAATTAAAACATTGGTGTTCTATTTTTATTACTATGTAACACTAAGTAATAATTTTGCCTTTAAAGATTGAGTAAAGTGCTATATCCAATTACTTGAAAAGGGACTTTTTTAAGAAGAAAAACATACCCTTCTGGAGAAAAACAGTTTTATCTTATTCCTTAATTACATCTAAGAAAGGAGAACACACAGGTTGTCTGACATGGGTTCAGATTTCTGGAGTATTCTGGAATTGATAAAATTTTTAATCTCCCACATTAAGCGGTTAAGATAGGTAGCTGTTCATACCTATCTGTTTAGTCTTCAGCTAGACCAGCACTGAAGATGGATAGTATGCTTTTAAAGTATTTTAAAAAGATTTCAAAGAGCAAAAGTGGAAAAAAGATGCATTTTTAGTAGCATTTGGGAAATGCAGAACATTTCAGCTGACTTGAGTCTGAGACCACTTGATACTTAATGATTAATGTGCACACCAAAAGACAATAAGCTCTCCTTGATTTTGACATATTATAAACCGACCTTCAGTGTGCTCTTCAGCATATCAAATTCAATATATTTAATATAATGAAGAACTTCCCCATCCATGTGGTTTTTCTACCTTTCTACACTTACTGTCCTATGTATTCTAGAATATGTACAGTATATTGATGGAAGGAGATTGTTTGCTAGGAGCGATATGTAATCGTCTAATGCTAGAGAATAAGTATACTGGTGCCGAATTGGTCTAAATGTTAGTGCAAAGTGTTGGAATCTGTTATGCAATAACTACACAATAATTTCGTTAGAGATAAAGACGTAGTATTTTCCATTAAAGATACCATATGGGTGTTTGATAAATGAGCAGTTAACTAGCTTCACAACTGCAGCAAGCTGACCAGCATTAACACTGCATTCATCTCCACTGCATAGAATGTAATTCTAGAATTCAAGAGAAAATCTGTAGATGGTGTCTAGAAGTCTAATGTTAGAAAAACATTCCAAATATTTAAATGAATATAAAAATAGTGCTGAGAACAAGTTCTTCTGTGGAATTAAGTAGTTATGTCACCAAAGAGGTTACATAGATGTATTGTCAGTGCCACATTTGTGATGTATGGTTCATAGCCAGTTATGAGGGGAAAGAAATCCCTTTGAGGACTGTGTTGCCAACATGTAATTGGGAAGGAAAGCAGCCAGGTAACAAACTTAATATACCTAAAATCACATCCATCAAATTAAAATTGTTTTCTACTTGCTGGAAGTTTATAGACTGGAAAACCATTCTATACCGAATACAAGGTTCATCTTCAGCAGCAGCATGAGTCGGTCAGGAGATGTTGAATACAGCCCGGATTTGAAGAGATTAATATAAACTTAGTTAGGCAGAGAGGAACATGCTAAATACAAGAGAATTTGTTTATCTGTTCATTGAAAAGATCTTAATATTTGAACAAAAGAAGTTTAATTCCTTATTTTAAGAAGGTTAAAAATGAATTTAAAAATACCATTGTTCCTCTTTCAAAGGATTCTATTATCTTTTTTTTTTTCCTTTTTGTTGACTAAGCCTAATTTATAGACGTCTTTTCACGTCTTTGTACTTTTTCCCATTATATTATGTAAATATTATTTTTGAATCCTTGCAATGCACTTGATAAATCTTTCTCTGGCAGAATAAGTTAGTTAATAGGTGAAATGCCTTTTTGTAACTGAGTTTAGATTGCCAGCTGGGATTTTGTGAACAGTAACCGTTTCAAAGTATTGGTGTAGAGCTTTAATAAAGCTTGTGTTGGCATTAATAGTTATGCTAAAGCCTGTTGAGTCAAAAAAGCTGAATGTAAGGTATATGCACACATAATGTCTGTGTGTGTATAAAATGTATATAGACATCATTTTTCTATGTATTACATATATATTCATTAGTGTCAAGCGTTTGGTTTTCAGTAGTGACAAATATCATCTCTAATAGTTATGTTCAATGTAGAAATGGTTCTTGTTACTTTTCTTTTTTACCTTCAGGAAAACAATTTGACATAAAAAAACCCCAAAACTGTGAGATTTTTTCACTTTTGGATGATAAGTCTAGAGCTTAATGATGGTGACGATAGCATTGAGTGTTTATGGATACAAATCACAGGGAAGGCCAACAAGGCAGATGTCAGGGTGGGAGTCTGTAATAGAGCACCCGACCAGGATGGAGAGGCAGATGAAATTTCTATAAGCAGCTGGGAGAACTCTCACAATCGCTCGCCTTTGTTCTCGTGGGGACTGCAACTTGCCAGAAATACAACACAGCAGAGAGGAAACAGTTCGGGAGATTCCTAGTGTGTGTGGAAGATAACTTCCCGACACAGCTGGTGAGTGAGC
>NW_010516518.1:0-238 GCF_000687285.1 Phaethon lepturus
TTTAAATGTTATATATATAAAAATATTTTTTTGCTGTTAGAGCATCTCTCTCCTGTACTTCTTTGATGTCTAATCAGGTTTGAGCTCATACTAACCTCTTGCCCTCAGTGAAATCACTGAGGTCTCCTTTTCTGCCTGTCTTCTTATTGTCACAAAACTTTTGAGTGCTTTTACTAGCCTTTGGCTACATCTACGCTGGTTTTGTTAGCTGTGCCTACAGATATGTTTGTGGCTGGTG
>NW_010516518.1:279-25900 GCF_000687285.1 Phaethon lepturus
TCCATCCTGCTTTGAGGGGCAGGGCTCCTCTCCAAGGCCAAACCCTCTTCCTCTCCCCCCAGCCTGAAGTTTCCTGTGGGCAACAAGCCGAGACGCGCTCGGCCTGTGTAAGCAGTGGGGCCCTAGAGGAGTGGTTTTTTGGAGTGATTCAGTTGGTGTCGAGATCCCTGTCTCCACACTGAAGGTGTTTCAGTGAAGTGGGGTGCCTCAGGCCACCTGTCATGGGGTCCCATGGACTGCGTGCCCAGTGGTGGCTGGAGTTCACGTGAGCTGGTCTGGAGGATGCCTCTGCTTTAGGTTCCCTGGAAGGCAACCCAGTCCATGCACTCACAGACTGGTCCGTGATACAAACTAAAGCACAGTAAATCAGCATGATCATAGAATCATAAAATCTTTGGGTTGGAAGGGGCCTTTAAAGGTCATCTAGTCCAACCCCCTTGTAATGAGCAGGGACATCTTCAACTAGACCAGGTTACTCAGAGCCCCGTCCAACCCGACCTTGATGGGGCATCTACCACCCCTCTGGGCAACCTGTGCCACCACCGTCATTGTGAAAAACTTGTATCTAGTCTAAATCTACCCTCTTTTAGTTTAAAACCATTACCCCTTGTCCTATCACTACAGGCCCTGCTGAAGTCTGTCCCCATCTTTCTTATAAGCCCCGCTTTAAGTACCGGCAGGCTGCAATAAGGTCTCCCCGGAGCCTTCTCTGCTCCAGGCTGAACAACCCCAACTCTCTCAGCCTGTCCTCAGAGGAGAGGTGTTCCATCCCTCTGACCATTTTTGTGGCCAAAATTACCAGAAATTTGCTTCAAAAACACAGTCCTGATTCAAACATGCTAATGTAGATGCAGGCATTGAAAATGTTGCTGCCCCATGAGCCGATAGTATCCAGAAGTTAAGAAGATACTAGGAATAAGAATCAGGCATAAGCACAAACACTGCAAAATTTAGGCTAAAAAACACTGCGAGTGTGCTGATATAGCAAGTACCTGTTTGGTTGCCCTCCTCAACCCTCACCATACTCAGCACATAACACCAGTTTTCTTGGACCTTGAGTCTGCAAACATTGCCTGTCTGCTGACCTTCCCATCCCAGCCTTGAACAGAATGGCTCCCGCGTTAAGCTGGGTCCCGTGCATAACAGGGCCGTCCCTTTGCGGCTGCGTGGGGCAGGCCCTGCCTCTCGGCATGTCCATGCCCAGTGCCGAGCACAGTCTCTGCAGGAGCTTCTTGATGCTTGTCTAGCATCCACGCTAAATATTAAAATAATAAAGGCAGCGGTGAAAGCAAGCAACCTGTTGACCTGCCTTGCGGTCTCTCAGCCTTGTCACCGGCATTCGGCTGGAGAGGCGGCTGCTCCTCGAGATGCTCGGTGCCAGCCTGGAGGGAATCAGGCCCGCTGTATTCTGCCGCATCCAGCCTGGCTCCCGCTGCAGCCCCCGAGCCTGCCAGGACACGCGGGGAGCTGTAGAAAATGATGTCGCCACATGGGCAGGGCCCCTTTGCCACCGATAACATCTCAGCAGATGTCCTCCAAATGCGCTCGCGGTTCTTCCTATTACTGCGTCTTTATCTTCCATTTACCTTTCACTGTCCCACCTTTTAGGTCAGCAAAGACTGTTCATGTGAAAAAATGGAAAAGAGCTTTGCTGCAGTTGTTTTGCATGTTTTTGATTTGCTCCTGGTCAGGAGAACTTCACAATTCAGTAAAACACCAGTACTCAGATTCTTCAAAACATGCAGGTACCAGACTTCCACTGAAAAAGTTTACGGTTTTCCCTGGTTCATTTACCCTCTTCTAAAATAAAACAAGCGATCAACAAAGTTACTACACTGCATACCCTTTGCGGGCACCCCTGTGACCCCATTACCTATAACCTCTTCCCCATAAATCCTGCAGGTTTTACTCCCACCTACTGCATCTCATCCCTATTTAGAAAACCAAATCTACCCCAGAGTATCCTTCTGGACGTGTAGAGTTCCACTGAAATCAGCGGGGATCTGTTTAAGGACATGCCGGCAGAGAGTATCTGTTATTCTATATTTACACAGTACTCGGCATAATAGGACATGAAACCTGATTAAAGCCTCCAAACGCTACTGCCATGGAAATCAGTCTTGTTATTGACTGATGACTCAACATGTCTGAATTTAGATGGAAGAGGGCTGCTTTCAATTCCCAATTCTTTTATAGACTCTCTGCATAACCTAGCCAAGTCATTTAATCTCCATACCTCAGACACTCCTGTATTTAATGCAGAGAAAGTCAACCATTGATTAATTCCCTTGTCCCAGCCCCTTCTCTGGTTTTTGATTATAGGTTTCTTGGGGCAGACGTTGCCTCTTGTGGGGTGCCGGGACACCACATAGCACCAGGGAACCCTGGCAATCCTATAAATGATAAAATAATAATCATGTTCAGTAGCACAGAAGCAGCTGGTATTGCCCTAATATTTGTCCTCATAGAGTCATTTTTAAATTGAAAGCACACATGGAATGGTTCAGTTCCCAAAGAGGCTCAGCCTGATCCTGGGATGATGACAACCCCAGAGTAACCTGAGCTACAGCATTGCCTTTAGCAAGGTAAGAAAAGGTAAAATGAAGAGAGTCATAGATTTTTTGCAAAATATAAAGCAAGATGGATGGGTTCAAACCTTAAATAAAATACCAGCAGCCACACAGCTTTCCCCCTTCATGAGAACAGATGTGGAAAGCTATTATTATAATTTGCAAATAATGTTACCCCCTTTATGTGTGTCATTGGAGCTTTTTAATGACATGGCTTCAGCTAGACAGCATCTTACATAACACTGTTACTGTTTTTTATTTCAGGCGTAGTTGTTAGGTGATAGCTTTCTATGTATAGGTTCTATTAATAAATAGCCATCAATTACACAGCTAGTTATCTCTCAAAAAAATTAGTATTTTGAAATTGTGAGGATATTTCCTAGGTCAGAATATTTGCCAAAAGTTAAGCCCAAGAGCAAGCACATATCCCTGCAGGTATGCCATACAACTTGCGCAGATGACCATTATTAATACAAATCACTTCAATTAAAATTGACACGTGAGCTAATTAATAGTATGTTGATTGATAAACAAGACCTTTCTCATTTTATCCAGGCATTTGTTAATTACCTGCCTGATGTCGCAGCTGACTGGTGAGGATGCATTCCTGCTCTAGGAACGTCGTGGGTTTTGTGTGCGTTGCCGTTTACTGGTGATTGGCTGTACCTCGAAAATAACGGTATTTTTGAGCCATGGGATATAAAGTTTTGTGTCTACTTGCACCACAGCTGGGATGCAGTATGCATCGGTTCATGCACAACAGGGTAAATATTAGCTGCCACGTGATGCCACAGTAAATTCTCACGTTAATTGCTGACCGTATATTTTTTTTTCTTCTCTCCCCTCTTCCCCCCCATCCGGCAGCACTGGCAGCCTCCCCAGCGCTCTGGAAGAGCGAGCACACTGCGACACTCTTGCAGGGGTTGCCTACAGCAGAGCCTTCCCAGTGCCATTGATCAAGCCACAGGCACTAGTTAAGTAACGCAAGGTTGCTCCAATTCCCTGATTCAGCTCCTCTTCCCCCTGGAAATACTAAACGTGGGGCTGGAAACCAAACTGCAGCCTCTGACTGCAGCAGGACGAAGTAACTTCGATTGCTGAGTCACCAGGTTGACCCACGCAGCTCAAATTTCTGTTTATAGTTTGCAATAGTCGAAAATGCTCATTGTAATCTTACCACGGTCGAGGTACTAACTGCACATTCCCTGGAAATGCATTCAGCCTGGCTTTTTGGCTCGGGGCTCAGATTCCCCAAATCACTATTTGTGCAATGTTTACAACAAACACATTTCATTTTAAGTAGCCCTGAATTATTATATTCTTGAGGTCCTTTTTTATTTTTGCATATGTCATCTTAAAGCTAATCAGCATTCTGCTCTTGTATTTGCAACTGCTGAGAAAGTCAGATCTTAAAAAGCCATAACTCCCCAACAATTTCTGCCCATCAACAGCTCCTACAGGCTGTTTGGGCATAGTAAGTAGTGTGGTGGAAAACTGAAGATCAAATTATTTTCAGGTATGAATTAAATCTACTGCTTTGTAGCTGCCCACACACCTCCTTGCTCTGCATGATGAAATTCTCCTCATTATGTACTGCATGCTTTTGCAAACACTGCTGTCCTTCTGAACGTGATATATGTTTCTCTGATAGAAATCTGTGTTTTGCTACAGTGGCATCGCTATGCAGCACCCCGATTGATAAAGTTAGCTATGAGTCCCACCGCTTCAGACGCAAACCTTTTGTTGGGCTGCGACGTGACATGGAATGTATTTGACATGCACCTGACTGCAAAGACAAATAGAAGAGTAGAAACAAGTTTGAAACACAGTTTGTTTCTAGAATTGGTCTTGACCAGTCAGCATAAAATGCATCATGGCAATGCCATTGCCATAATGCTCTTTCGTTAGGAAAAATGATTCCTCTTGGACACAGTGCAAACAGGAGTTGAGTGGGGATGGCTCTGCCATCCCTTCAAACTGCCTAATAGATAAAAGCCTGCTTGCAGTTCAAAGGAAAGTATGAAGAGATCAAGCAAATAAAGATGAAGGAAGAGGAGACTCGCGTCAGAGAAGACACAAATGAAAAGGCATGTGACCAGTTTAAAACTTTTAAATTCATTCAAACTTCAAGAAGTTCATTTAAAACGAATGAACTTCTGTTAAAAGAGCTCTCTTCAGTGACCTTCTTTCCTGCCATGTGAGCAAATTCTTCAGTCAGGCACTGTAAAGTAAAGGAATGCTAAAATTGCCTTTATTTTCATTTCAGATCTGGCCATGTTAGCTTATACTTGCTGTATTCATTTATTGCCCAAATAATCTCACTTTCTACTGAAGTCAAAGGGAGTTTTTCTTGTAACCCCTCTCCTGGCTCTGCTCTGGGCTGCGGCAGCGGTGCCTACAACCTTCTACAGTCCCGGGGGCCTGGGGCTAGCCAGCTCCCTGCCGTTATGGGGCCCATCTGGGAAGGCAGCAAGCCATTTTGAAGCCAGCAAGTGGCTATGGAAGAAAGCTGGTGTCTGTGCAAGGTCTTGGGCTGAAGGGCAAATCTCTCTGAAAACAGCCAGCCCCAGGGCGAGCAGAGGGATCCTCTCTCTGGAGTTTATATTTAACCAAGCCAAATGTCCTAAAACAGGCGTGGCGTGGTGGGGTACCGAGGTGGCTACCTGCATCTGTGCAGCCTCATTAATTTATCAAAATCCTTGTGGAATCACAGACTCAGACCTGGAGGCAGCATTCATGCAGTTCACCCGGTGCCAAATGCAGCAATATGGTAATTCCTTCTTCTCCATCCCCCCCTCACTTAGACTTCCAAGGATCACAGAAGAATTTCTGACGTGCTCCAACATTGAACAAAGCAATCTCTGATCTCAAGGGGGGGAAAAAAATTGGGTTCAGTTTAATACGGGCAACTGGCAAAGATTCAAATTGCATCTTATTTTAGCCAAAGCAGTTCACCAGTCCTGAGGAGAGATGTGAATTTTCAGCTCCAGTCAGATGCCTTATTATTCATTTCTTCTTATCTTGCTTTTAAAATCTTGCCAAGGCTGCACCCATCCCTGTATCTCTAGGCATTTGAATACCATTCAAGAAGCATCTGAACCCTTTGACTGTAGGCCTGTTTTCAAGTCACCGGGTAACCTCTCAGAAACCCCTGCAGATGACGGTGTGCTGACAAAGCGCACCTCACCTTGGAACGATGCTGCCTCTTACCTGTAGAGGTACCACTCCATCCACCATACCCGAAAGGATCTCTGGGGCTGTCAGCCTGGTCTCGCCAGGCAGGAGCATGCCCTTTTCTAGGGGATGTTTAAGCAGAACTACTGTGTGTGACAAATAATACCATCTTTTTTGCTCTGGGCAAGGCCCAAGACTGAATCCTCAATCTGTTACTGGCTACACAGTAGGGGCTTCCTCAAATTGCTGAGTCTAAAATGAAAGTGCACTGGAAAGAAGGTAAGGCATGCAGGTTGCGCAGCATAAAACTAGACTTTTCAAAAATTCCAGTTTTATTTTCCTCCCAGATTTGTTCCCCACCCAACTTCCTCATCTTCCATTCCCTCCCTACCCATGTTTTCTGCAAAGATCCCTTTTGGAGACGCACCACCACACTTGTTTTCTTCAGAATTTGATTTCAGTCTCACTGAAGTCCATGTCAGTCCTGAAGAAGGACATGAGGGGATCACATCTGAGCCCCAGAAGAAGGACAGTTAGGCTTCTGGTAGGGCATCAATTATAAAGCCAGAGCAGATTTTTTTTTATGTGTCACTTGCAATTAGAGGAGCAACCTGACTGATGGGTAGCTCTTGTGCATGCTTTCCACAGGGGCCATTTTCACCCCAGGTAAGGGTTAGCCCCACTAGGAGAGACTGATGGCATCTTGTATGGCCTGGGAGAAGTGCTACACAAGCCACAGGATTAGTTTCTTAGCATATTTCATGAGAGGATGCTATGGTTTCCTGTATCATCTCCCACTTTTAGATCTGCTTATACTGTATCACTTATAAAAATGATTACTGTTCATTACCTTTGGCTTCAGAAATGGCCACCTGCAACTTTGGAGTGCAGGACGTGTTGAGAGTTAAATTTATTTTGGTTCCCTCTCTTTTATCAGTGGCTTTGTGCATGGGCTTCAGGTTGGGGCAAGAAAAGTTTCAATGAAATTCAGAGCAGCCAATGCAGAACCAAAGTGACTTTTTTAACCTTACAGACCTTTCTGAAACACAGCATTTTGTGTGATCCTTGGAGACCATGTGGCACCAAAGCTCCCCTCTGAAGAGCTTGGCTGCGTTTCTCTTACGCTTTAGAGCAGGCATCGGTGACATTGATACATAATTTAGTCACCACCTTCAGGGTACGTTAAATTAGCAAATTCTCTAATTTGCTAGGAATTCGCATAGATGAATTGATGATTAAATAGGTGAAGAATCCAAATGGAGCAGTTTGTTGCTAATTTAAATGCCATCTATGTCTAGACCACTCTCCTTGTTACATTCTAATTGACCTAATTATTTCCAAAAACACTCTTTTTATCATTTATTTCGCATTTAGATCATCCTGTATGGGGGCTGGATGTGGGAGGAGGGCTGTTCTGGTGTATTCCAACAACAGAGAGTATTTTAAGCAGTGGCTTTGGATAGCAGCAGCAGTGACTGGTTATGAAGCTGCAGAGCTTCATGTAGACCTGGGGAGAAGATTGTTATCTGTTTGAATTTCACCGCCGTACAGCCACATCCACTTTCACCATGCCTTAAGAATGAACACATCTCCAGAAAGGTCTTTTCATTATCAACAGAGTTTCAATATTAGTGTTCAGACATTCGACTGAGTTACTGCCAAATGAACTGGGCAACTGGTATAACTGTGTGCACGCTTTGTCTCTTGTAAAGGCAGTGGAATGGCACTTCTTGTGGTGGGGAAGGCAAAACTGAAATAGTGCACCGTTGCTGTAGGGAGCTATTGTTACTGCTTGTAGGAGCAAGTACTCACAGAGTTACCACATCTCAGCTGGCACGAGGTAGCTTGTTCACTCGCAGTAACTGGATCGTGCATCTGAGCCCTGCAGAGACCCAGGACCCCCTCAAATAACAGTATTATCCTTAATTTACAGTAGCAATAACATCGGGTGTAGGATGAAAGAAAACTGAATGTTAAAACACATTTCTAGTCTTCTAGAACCTCTATTTTTAATGTCAGAACAGCCCCCAGACTGCCTGTAGGTATTGTGCATGGAGAATCCACCACGGTCACTGGTAAGCCATTGCAGTGGTTCATCATCTGCCCTAAAAACATGCTCTACACATTCAGGCTGAACCAAAAAAGTTTCGCCCTCCAGCTCCTGGTCCTGTTTTACCTTTGGTTGTTGGATGATCACCAAAAGCTAGGTACAATCACTGAGGGAGCCAGAATGGCTGTAATTATGTTGAACTCTTCTAGACTGCACAGGCAGATATCAAACATGCATGACCAAAGCAGTCTTTGTTTCCCTCATTTCGGGAGAGAAACTGAGGTGAGGGAAAGAACAACGACTTTCCCAAGGTCGTACATAAAATCAGTGGTGGAGCAAGTAGGGGAACCTGGATGGCCTGGTTCAAGGATCGTCTCATCAGGCAGGAACATTTTAACCAAAGTTAATGCTATCTTTAGCCTGTCCTTCACTGACTTCGGCTGAATTACCCCTGGCTCAGTCTGGTGGCTGAGGGAAAAGAATGAGGTTTAAGATGCATAAAACCGCATTTTGTTATCCCTGGTGGCTGCTTTGATTTTTCTCAGCTTTCTGTAGCTGGAGACGTGTCAGTCAGATGCCGTGCCAGATGTTTCCCACAAACTGTCACATAAATGAAATAGCTGGAGCGAGGTAGGAACGTACCCAATTGCCAGCTGGCTGCCAGCGCCCGCTGACTGAGTTCAGCAAACCACAGCTCTGCTCTCCTTTCCAGCCAACCTCAGAAGACCTGCCCATCCAAGAGACCCGGAGCAGGTGGTGACAACTGGGAGAAGACAACTTAAGGGGCCACCCTAGACCAGGCTGCCCCTTTCCCTCACTCCCAAATGTTTGGGACCTCTTGGCAAGGTCTGGTCGGTGTGGGACTCGTTTAGTGGCAGTGCTGAAGACCTGGGCAGAAGGACAGTTGCACAACTGCGGACAAGAAATAGCTCAAAGCTTGTTGGTGTAAATGGTCCTGCTCAAAAAAACCTTCCGACAACTTCCCTGGTAAAGTTTCTTTTCCAAATGCTGAGTGCCAGGTGGGCGTTTCTTTCAGACAGGACTGAACCTGAATCTGGGGCTGTATAGGACATTTTCAGCTTACAGAGCACTGGATGTTTTCTGCCGCGTCAGGCCATCAGAGATTTCTGTCGTGTGCTCATTTCTCAAATTAAGGGCATAAAAAGATGGTGCAGGCAGCCAAGTCTCACGCAGATCCAGCCGCGTACTGCCAGATCGTTACACGCTGCCACTGACCAGTGCATCCGGCAGCCAAAAGCAGCTCGCTAAATCCAGCAACCTCCTCCGGAGCTGGTGCAGGTGCAGAACATCCCGCCTCCCCTGCGGACCCCCGGCCAGAGGCTCCCCAGCCGGGCCCCCGATTTCCTGATCCCCCCATGCTACACCGATAGCAGGGAACGGGTCTTTTCCTTTCCTGGAGACACCTTGCCCTCCCGCCCTTGGATCCCCCAGTTCTTGCAGGTTTCATCCAAGAAATAAACCCCTTTTTCGGGAACTTAGAGATAAAAATCAGTGTAAGAGCAGCTCTGTCCTTCCAGTGCTTTGCGCGTTATTATTCACTGCACCTTCAGATCTTAGGAAGTTTGTTGTCTGGGAAATAACCGTCACCTGAAACAATCTCCTACGTAAACCCTCTAATTGCCTCCGTGATCTCTCCTCTGCCCATCGCAGACTCCCCTCCCTTTTCTAGTACTTCAAGGAGCTCTACGGTCTTTTCCAGGTTTTCTGTGTTAGTCCTCTGCCCATCTACTATGATCAAATTGCAGATAAATTGGTGAAGACATTTGCAGATAATTTTGTCTTTTTCTTTCTTTCTTTTACTTACAGCATGATTTTTCATTGACGATTTTCCCAAATCCTGTGAACTACAATTCTTTTTATGTGTGCACAGTATTTTTCTCTGAACAATATTTCTGCATGCAATTAAAAAACCCTGATTCTGTACATTTTATAAATAAAGCCTCTAGACTTATATTTAGATTACAATGATCTTTTGGGCATGAACTGTCTTTCCAGTCTCTATTTATGAAGCGCACAACACAATAGTAACAATAAAAACAATGTCATCTAGTTGCATTCAGACAGTAAAGATCTACTATCAGCTACATCTGGATATCCTCCTTTCACTGGTGGCATGGGAAAAAATACTTCCATGAAAATTTCTTACTGAAAAAAAAGTCAGATTTCCAGTGAAGAGAAATATTCTTGGGAAATTTCAGTTTTGCTCGTCTTGTCATTGTTTTCATTGCAAAACTGGACACCTTAAATCCCTCTCAAAAAGCTCTGTTCAAACAAACTCAGGGGTTTGGCATGTTGAGGAAAAAACCCATAATTTTTGGTTTCAGCCCAAAGGTGCCAAGAACAGAGGATGTTTTTTAATTACAAATCAAAAATACCTCTTGCTATTCTTTTGTTTTTCAGCAAGAACTGCTGAACAACATGCTCTTGCCAACTCTAGTGCAAATAACCTCTGTTCTGGTTTTCACAACTTCCTTGGGAGTATGTTGCTCTGTTTCAAGTTCTTCCTTGTTTTCTTTCCTCTACCTTAATGCCAGCGTTGGCACTGAAGCTTCCTTTAATGATGACATATGTTCCTCGCTCGTTCAGAATATGATCTAACTCTTTATATAGAGCATCTGTTTATTTATCTGTGGGACATGTGGCTAGAACATAAACTTGAATGAGCTGTGGGAAAGGCCAATTTTAAATATGAAAATAGACTAACATTGGTGTACTTACAGACACTCGCGACTCCCTGATTTGATTACTGGTCACAGCAAATGCTTAGACATTCTCATGGCAATCATTATAAACATTATTCTTTCCACTGGAAAAAAATATTATCATAGCTGGAAAAATAAACTGGTCCACAACTTGAAAATGAATGTAATTTCAAAATTGCCTTTGAGGGCATAATTCAGTAGTGGTGCTTAATATTCTCAGCTGTCATCAACCATGCATTAATGAGTTTAAGTTCTAATGAATATTTATTTATATGAACAAGGTATAAGCATTGCAAATATCATATGTATTTGATGACAGTTTTTGATGATGATATTGTATGATTGCATGTATGTATTTGTTATTACTACATGAATATTTCATAGATCGGTGTAAAATGTAATTACGCCCTACAATGCTTGCTTAATGTCAGTGTCAACAGTTTGATCAAGATTAGCATAAGATCAAATCATTTTCTCAAAGCAAACCCAAGTTTCTCATCTCTGGTATCCGGATCAAGATTTTGGGGATCATAAATCACAGTAAGGTGCTCAGGGTACTTGATGTTTTCCACAGCTTGAATCGTTTGATAGAAATCTTTTCCTCAAGTCAAAGGCAAACATAGGAGATGGGGGGAAAGCATGTTTAGTTTTCTTGAATGTTTAATCCTGCGAGAATCAAAGAGACAGAGCATTTGGTTACTGAGTGCGATGCAAAGATCTGCAGCCCATTTAAAGGCACTTACCCATCATTCTTGATAGTTTCAGGAAGAGTCCTAAATACAAGAAATCTTTGTATCCTGCTGTCAGTAGGAATAAGATATTGTTTCATCGCATGCTAACACCTAAACTCTCTATTACATCAGTTGTTTAAAAATTTCCCATTTGCCTGAAATGTTGGAAGTCTTCCATAATCACAAATATCCCCTAAAAATGAAAGATCAGAGAGAAAATAAAGCATTGCTTTCTATTTTTGTCAGTGTTTACTTTGTTCCGTTGTTCGCATGTCATACACAAAGCCATTTCAGTTTCCTCTGTCGAGACAGTTTCTCTTGAGTTTCAGTGTCTTTCTTGCAAAGCAGGACGGCAGAGAAAACATGTTTTAAAAATAGGAAAATGTGATTGTGAAACCACAAACTTGTGTTTTGTACAGAAGAGAGGTGAGGATGGTCAGAGAGAGGTACTGCACAGAAATTCCTTTAATCTAAGTTTTGAATTGACAAAGTCTTACTAAAGATGAAACTCTTCACTTTTATACTCATACCAGCCTTGGTATCAGAACCTGTGTACATTTCTGTGTGGGAGATAATTTCTCAATATTATTCAGCTGCATAATTTCCCTTTTTTCTTGTGATTCCCCATTTTCAGCACCTTTCATTTGCTGCTAATGCTGCCCCGAATTGTCGATCGTTTCTGAAATACTTCTGCTGAGATGCTAAATCATGAAGATTTCAGTTTATTAATCCATCAGTGCTGCAATGTCAAGGCAGCATGGTGATACTCGGCTCAGGTCCATCTCTGGCTTGCACTGTTCTGATGTTGCTCAGTTTTTGGAGTTTTTTGTAATGATGATGAGATGGAGGGGAACACATGATGGGAAAGAAATCCTTTCCATGGACAGGTTCACAGGCAACTTGCCTTTCTGAGCCTCTTAATTGTGAAGTGTGTGCCGACATTTTCTACTAGTTGCTCTTGACAGTCTCTGAATGATGTATACGGTTTTACTTAGGATGACATTCACTTGCCTTCCCTGTGTCTAAGGCAGAACATCATGTGTTCTGCAAGGGGCATATTCCCACCAGCAAAACCTGCTGATGCTGGTCCCGTTCCCGTTCCCCTGAGCATTATGGACCCAGACCACGCATACACATGGATTTCATGTGAGGTGTGTGGGTGGCGGAGGCGTGGGAAGGGCTTCTGAGGTTCGGAGTGCTGAGGAGCCCCATGGAGGGTGTCATCTGATGGTCAGAGATCTCTTCTGAGGCCACGAGTGGTGTGCTCTCTTGGAAGAACTGATGGATTTTTGTTGCTTTTAGGAAATGATTTGGTTTGGAAAAGTACTGGAAAACGAGGCAGGATTTGTCTTTGCCTAAAGTCCTTCCAAGCCATGTTGGCTCATGGTTCTGAGATGGTTCCCAGGTGTTTGGACCAAAACCACCAGCCAAGGTGACTGCAGGCACGCAGTTTGTGACAACGTAACGGGCATAGTGCCTGGCACAGGCTCTGTAACAGGTTGAGTTATGCTGAGAGAGTGCCTGGGTATCTGTCTCTGATATTTACATCTAAAAGGCCACCAGCTACCAAAGCCTTGAAAGGTGCTTGGCAAAGAGCTTTCCAGGCACTGCTGATTTTGGGGTTGCATAGCACTCTGTGTTTCCTCTCACGTGGGCTGTTTTCCTTGGCTTCTGTCAGTCGTTCCCAGAATGGCCGTGTAGCCAGCACCGTTGTAACTTCAGCTGCTAAGCCTTTGGCTCTTCTTGGTTTTGATCTTCCTATCCTTTTCCCCGTTTCAAATCACAAAGGTCCATCCTCTCGAAGAACGGCCCTTTTCTCATTGTGCTACTGCTTGTCCCGCAGCTGAATCTTTCCCTGATGCTTCCCTGGTGCTTTGCATCTAAGGCACAACACAAAGACATGCAATGCGATGTGCTCCCTCCTTATTATTATAGACTGATGTTAAAAGGAGTGCTGCATGTAAGATTTTAATCAAGAAACTGAAGTAAGTTTATGAGCAATATATATCTCTCTTAATTTGGTCAGCAATGAAAATATGGTTGGCAGGGGGAAAAAAAGAAAACTCCTCCTCTCTCATCAATGTACTTTCCAACATGAAAAAAAGGATTTTGAATAAAGTGGCAATATGGATGCATTGGAAACTGCGAAATGTGATTCTTAATTGCTCATGATTGTCTCTCCAACAACTGGTAGGTTAACCACGGCAGGCTGACAGCCTGTACTAACTGACAATCAATATTGTTGAAGCGCAGAACCTTTGCCTGTGAGACACAAAAACATTTCATTTTCAAACACTACAGGACATCTGCTTCTGGAGAGAAAAAGTTGCTTCTTCTCGGCAATATGCACTGACTTGTAACTTATTTTTTCTCCTTGCTCGGCGGAAACAAAAGTCTTCTTTATACCATATCCTTTCCACTAATCTGGCAGCTATCCAGTGTGGGTTTAAACAGATGTTCTGGAAAAAAATATGGCATATACAAATGAGATGGAATCCAGCAACTCAGTCATGGATTATTACAGATATAAAACACGAAGGGCTAAATTCTTCCCAGATACACATTCTATAGAATATTTGGCACTAGATGTAAGAACAGCAAGCAAACAAATCATTAATAGCCTCATTATAATAATTATTATATACTTAGCACAAAGACCCCAGGCTGGCTCAAACCCTTTGCGTTAAATACTGTACAGATGCACGTTCAGGCTGAGGAGTTTACATTCAAATGGCTCCATGCACCAAAGACTTAGATATGTAAGTAACTTTACTTGTGCGTGTTTACAGGATTAAGCCCCACATGTGATTATTGGCAGCAACGGGCATTTCTTACTTTCCATGCTGCAGCTTTTGAATAAATCACACAGTAACGAACGATTTGATGTTAAAAGGAAAGAATTTGAGTCTTGCTGTGTGTAACTCTACTAAGACTTAGGGCTGCCACAGGGTTAGAAGCTCCATGGTAGAAATGATATGGACACACACTTCATAAATATATATTACATGCAAGGCAATGAAACTGATAAAATTATCTTTTTTAATGCTGAAATGCATCATACGGTCTCCTGGCATGAAGGGCAAACACCTAAGCCCTGAGCTCTCGTAACGCTCCCGGGACGACCTGTAGCAGCAGCGGGGAAGCAGAGCTGGTACCACACGATGGGCCAACTGCGAGGTGGGAACGAGGGATGACGCTAACTTTGGAAAGGCACAAAAAAAGAAATTGCTTTTAGCTTTTACTGATACAGCACAAAGAATATGATCCGATGGGCAGAATAATATTTAAGAGCAAGTGTACCTGCATGGTCTGTGGAGACCCTGCTCTTCCCACGCTGCTGGGCAAATCCTCATCTCCCGTGTTCAGCCTGAGCTCCTGGTGGCTGGGGGTGCACCTCCCATAACCTGCTTTTCTCCACAGCTTTTATTCTTAACTTTTCCCATTTTTCCTCCTCCCTCACCTTATTCCATCTGAATTTTAAATGAATTTGCTTCAGGCAACTCTGGTGTCCTTTCAATGAAATGTGCTCTCCCCAAAAACAACCCCCCTTTTAAACAGCCCTGAGAATCTATAGCAGCAAAGCCCAATACTTACAGAAATAAACTAAAAAATCACTTTTTTGAGCATTCACAAAGGACATTTGATTACTTGACAAATAATTCTGTTTCCTATTGTTGTTATTGCTGAACAAAATAAACTGAAAGATTTTGGGGAGATGCCAGGGTGAGGAGTGGGAGGGATTCATTTGTCCCCATTTTCCCGGCTGCTTTTCTTTTCAGTCTCTAACTTCTCATCATTTCATCAACTCCAGAAAATCTACAGGAAAGTACAGCAAACTCTAGCCTTCCTGCCCCCATGCTTTTTGAAACGAGAGCTCACTTGATGGGTTGCAATGGAAAAATAATTAGAAAACCTAGATGAGGAAGACAAAGAACTAGGCAGGTTTCTTTGTTCTCCTGGAGTCAAGGTGAAACACTAAAGATCAGAAATTTGCTAAATCCAAGGATATCAGGAACGCAGAGGTGCCGGCACTGCCCACGCCAGCCCGCATCACCGCGCAGACCCACCCAGCATCCACGCGTACTTTGTGCCTCTGCAGCAATGCTGGTGCACAGCCACACAGCCACGGGTTCGTTACATGCTCTTCAACAATTTTAACAATTTTAACTACAGAAGAAGGAGCTGAATTGAACATGCTGCAAACTGCCTGGTTCTGGTTACAAGCTCAAGAAACCGAGTGAAATAAAGCGCGAAGCTTAGCGTATCCTCTCTAAGCCAGTGAGCAAGTCAGGCTTAGTGGGTTATTTGATGATATTTGACTCTCCTTCTATATGAATAACATCTGCAAATACGCTGAGTCTCTTTGGAATTGTTTTTGGTTTAAAAGAGTTTGTTATTTAGAGCATTTCTATCAGTCACTCCCTGGCTTGCTGTTTTGGCTGGTCACAGTGTCACGTTTTCAGCCTGCCTCAAGAAACATCATTCTCATAATAACCAGGTGTTTGTTGAAGCCTCCAAAGACAACAGGAGAGAGCCCCGGTACTATGAGCCTACTGCTGCGGGTTAGAAATGAGGATGATGTTAAAGCGCAGGGAAAGAAGACAAAATTAGATGAAGAAAAAAATCCAATTTCCAAAACTCCACTGGCCACATTTAGATTTCTCAGTGGCAGCCAGCTCAGTGTTAGGCTAGATCCTGCACGCGTCCTGCTCTGTGTGGGTGCATCCACCCAGCTGCTGTAGCAAGGCCAGTGACACCGGCAGCTTTAAGCGTTCCAGCCACCCCAAAGGATCTTCCTCAACAGTGATGTCTGGTCGTTCTAGGAAAGAGCTCAGGCAGAACTGTTTGCCTTTTTCACATCAGTCAAGTCACAGGAAGGAATTAAGAGGACGATGCTAGAAAAATCAGTGGCGACCATACCTCCATCATCTCCACCATATATCTCGAGGGCTTCTGCAACTTCTGCCAGTAGCAGAGCAAAAGCAAGCTTTCTTCTCAATCTTCTCTCGATCTAGAGATAATAACATAAAAAAGACCATCCTGGGGCAGACCAAAGGTACACCTAGTCTAGTGCTTCCTCCCCAGCAAAGAACAGCAGGAGGGATGAATGCGAGAACAGGGTGAGCAGTCAGTGATACTTTCCCAGAATACTCTTCACACTGTCAACACTGTGTGGCTTTCTAAGCCAAAACCAGTGCATTGCGTTTAACACCTTTTGGTGAATTTATTGACCATGAAATTTTCTCATGGTCCTCCAATCCCATGCAGTCTTGGCACCTTGAAGGTGCTGTACCAAGGAGATCCACACCTTAACTACAGTCCCATAAAGAATCACCTCCTTTAAATCACCCTGAACCTGCCATCTTGCCAAGTTTATCTGCTGTCCCTGGTTCTTATCCTGGAAGAAAGAGGGAAGGACTGATGTCCCCATCCCTATCTGATCCTGCAGGCTCCTTCTATCCCTCCTTGAGCCGTCTCACACCGAGGCGGCAAGAGTCATCCCTCTGCGACTACCCTGAGGCTACGCAGGCATGTAGGTCCAGATCTCACCAGCCTGGACAGCAAGTTTGGGATTGGGAATGGTCTCGGACACAAGCTTAAAGACAGTCTCCTGCCCAGTAAGATCTTAAGCCTCACCCAAGCTTAATTCATCAGCACCAGCAAGGAGTGCAGGTACACAAGTGCGAGGCACTGCACGAGTGCCGGCGGCGTGGCAGCAGACACATCAGCCTGCGTGCCAGCCTCTGCATGTGTTTAGACAGACGGCAATGTTTTGCAATCATCGTATTTCCACAATTTGCCCAACCTTACCTCCTCTTTCCTTCCAGGCTTTAAGGTAAGCAACCTTAAAAGCAGCTCCAGAAGTGGGCAGAGGCTGAAGAAGAAAGTCCCAGAAAAGACATCTGGGCAGGGAGAGGTGGGAGGGAGGCACGTGCCCGTACGCCCCGTCACCAGCCTGCTTGAAAAGAGAACTAATATCATTTGTGTGGGATTTTCCTCCCCCTCCCGCAGATCAAAAGGACAGCAGCAATGCAATCTGCTGTTTGTGTAGGAAATGTGTCAGAAGAGGGAAGGAGGGGATACACATGGGAACATCTGCTCTAAGAAGCCACTTGAAAATTAACCATTTAGGTCCTGGTCCAGGGAGCACCTGCCTAGCACTAAGCCTCGGTGACACTGGGGCTGTGCACGTTCACGGCACCTTCTGCAAAGTCCTGGAGGAGGATGAGGACGAGAAGCAAGCCTTCCTCCAGCTGCCTCGGACTAGTCTCATGTAGGCAGCGTGGAGCCCCTCCTGGTGCTGCTGGGCAGGTACACGCAAGGGTCGCTGCGCCGGCTGTGCTGAAGATGTGGGAAGAGTCATGTGTGGCCGGAGTCACTCATCTCCACCCAGGCACACCTGAACAAGTGCAAGATTTGCAACTTGGCTCCCTGAGTCATTGGTGCCAAGAGCAGGGCACGGGGGAGACAGGACTTTTTATCTCTTTTGTCTACCAGGCTTTAAGCACCTAAAACTTCCCTTCTCCTCGCTCCGTTTGTTGCTCTCCCCCTCTTTCTGCATCAGCTGGACCTGGCAGCACACAACCGAGGAATTCCTCGCAGAAAGTTAAAGGTGGGGGCAGCGCATCCTGGATTTTCTCTTCTGTCTGTGACTATTACAGGTGCCCTGGTCCCTCACAGCCGCCCCTTGTGCCCTCTGCATGAAAACTTGATGCCAGAATAAAATATTTGCTGACCTGGCTTTGTAACATCGCCACACGCAAAGATAAGTACAACGGAGAAAAAGAAAAAGAAAAAAAGAAAAGATTGTATACTTTCTTCCTTCTGTGTATAAAATTAAAAATCTCACATTGTTCCAGTGCAACGGAGTCGAGCACAAAAGGGAAAAAACAGCCCCATGTTGTTCTAGGCCAGGTGCCAAAACAACTTGTGCGAGTTTGTGCTGGCAGCGGCATTCTCCGGCAGAAGGTCCGCGCTCAGCCGCGGCAGAGACTCGTAACCACCGACCCTGCCTGCCAGGTCACCGAGTCGCCTTCCTCTTAGCCCCCCGCCACCCAGGACCTGCCACGCACTTAAGCAAAGGGTGTTTGGTTTTTGTTTTTTTTTTAATTTGGTGTGTCCTGTAAAACGTGTCCCATGATTGACGCTTACTACCCGGGGTGGCACACGAAAGACTGCCGTCTCTGTGAAAACATCAACCTTAACCCGGTTTTGGATGCAGTCCAACAAATCTTTTACCCACAGAAATACTTTTACACAAGTATTTAAGTCAACAGGATTCCTTGCATGAGTAAGGGATTGTGGGATTTAGCCTTTACCCATCTTATTTTTCCAGTAAATAAAATGTACTTTTTTCAGCCTCTCTAGAGAACTTAATTTTTATTCTTACGCTGCTCTTCAGGTTTTGCCTATTTCCCCAGAGCTCTCTATCACTTCAAACACCATTTAACTTGCAATTTCTTTCTTTCCAATCTATCCTCTGTATAAACCTCTCTACATTTGCCCACCTTACTTGTAGACATGAGTTAAATCAACAATTTCATCTCCTTGTTAGGAGAGATTGTTTGGATTTCAGTTTCTGCATCAGAGCTGTCTTCTCAGTATTGGTTCAGCATCAAAGGCAGTGCTGGAAGACCTGGGAGAGTTCAGGTGTAACTCCCAAGAACCAACAAAAAACAAATTTCCAGGGTTTTTTTTTTATCCTAACTGATCTTAAAAGGACCTCTGCTTTCCTTTTCTTTCCTTGCCTTCTTACAAGTCTGGTCTAAATGCGTGCAGTCACAAATCCTCCCCCATATTCATCCCTAAGACGCAGCAGAGCCTGAGAGTATCCCGATTACGAAGGTGTAATTTGAACATTGCTCAAGGCTGGAGGCTACCAGGCTGAAGTAAGCACCTAGCCTTTTGGACTATGGAATTAAGGGCAGACATGAGCAGCAGCTCATCACTTCGTGTACACTGCTGGCTACAGAAAGTAAGGTGCTACAGTCACGCAGACAAATGGACCATCTAGGCACATCCTCAAGTCTGGGTCTTGAAAGGCAGACAAACTAAGGGAGATGTAAAAAACATGGGGTTTTGGCCCACTGCTACTTCTGCAACTCTCCTAGCGCCTTTAGTTTTACTTTTAGTTTAGTCCATTTTTTGTTTTCTGCAAATGAACATTTCAGCGTCGTGCCAACTTCTGCACTTTGTACACCAAATGGAAAATACTGTCATCCTTTCCACGACAGTGGTCCATTAATCCCGTCCTGCTTTGACCAGGTGACATCCTACCGGTGACGCCCGCAGGTCCCCGGCAGGTGATCACCATTCCAGGTTGTTTCCTTTCACTTATTAACTGTTACAGGCTGACCTCCAGCTGAGCGTGGTGCTGAGTGTCTTTTGGAAGCCTTTTTTCCAAATGCTCTTTAATAAGTGTCACTGAGTTAGCCAGACAAGACTCACACTTTGCAAAAGCATCAGGACTATGTCTTAATGAGCTGGTGTTTTTTCTCCCAACCTTTTGCAAGTTTGCTGACATCTCTGCTATTCCATATTCTGAGGCATTTCATTTCCAAGGGCAAACTACTAAAAACCTTCTCCTCCATGGGTGCAGGCGGAGCTCAGGCTCTTTGCTGCGTCGCAGGAGGAACGCAGTAACGCAACAGCCTGGATCTCAAACCGCAGCCTGAGCCCCCGATGTCCTGACGCCTGTCACTTCGCTGTGCGATGAAGCCGTGATGCAGGAGCAAAGTGTTCGGTACACAAGTACCGGCTCCGAAATCAAAACTCTTCCACAGGCAGAGAGATCTACCTGCAGCTAAAGTCAAACCTATGCCCTAGTTCCAGGGAGTCCCTTCCCCCTTACTAAATCCTCACCCGGGTGCTAAGCGCTGGTCTCCCCATAGACCAGCCGTGCAACCAGCTTTAAGTATCCAGCTCTGCAGCCATATTCTCATGCTTAATGTTATTCACATATTTCAGTGATTCATTAAAACAGGACTTACGCTGAGAGTCTAATTAAGACCAAAGTTCCACATTCGTTTCCAGAGCAGTAAAAGGCAAGTTATGTAAACTCGCAGCAAGTACTTCTTCTTTTACCAGAAGAGCAAGATAAAAGCATAAAACGCATCCATAGGCAAAACAGTAAAGGAGGGAGTGAAGGTTTTGGCAGACAGTACGTAAGAGAAGGAAGTCTAGAAAGATACTTTTATTTGCATTTCTTACATGACATTCTCTGGACTTCCCCTCCACCTGGAATACATCAGAGGGAAGTGGAGCGACCAGTGTGATGGCTACTACACAGCCCTGAGACAACAGCAGCACTTTTTGACTAGAAAAATGGTCTGTCTTGCTCTCCCCATCCCCAGCCTCCCATTTCTCTCTCCATTCCTGGGGGCTGGACTGCTCTCAGAAGCACAGGTTTGGCACCCAGGCTCCCAGGGCAGTCAAGCAGAGGCTGGGAGCATGCCGAGCCCAGTTTCTCTCTACACAGAGCTCCCAGACTCACCCCAAAATCCTTTCCATCCAGTGCCGCCTCTCCCAAAATCCTCATCCCAGCTCCTCTGACTGATTGAGGAGACCGATGCCAAAGAAAGATTGAAGGATGGTGAAGAGGAGGGCAGATGCCCATGCTAAAGGGACCCACTATGTTTAAAAATTGGTAGTTTATGTACGCAGAGACAGAAATAGTGTTTGTAATGGAAGAAGTGTGGCTCCTTGCACCAGGAAGGCAGTTCTAGTCCCAAAGGACAACACAAAAAGGACACAGGAGTGAGGGAAGAAGAAAATGTCCAGGGAGAGTCACTAAAGGGGCTAGAAAATATCGCCACTGTGAGTGCTCCAAATTACAGATGGTCTTGGAGGTGAGAACAAGGAGCTTGGTTTTGATTCTCTACATGATAAAAGGATAAAGAAATCGTAGAGGTGATTGCTGTAGCTATCTGGATGGGATCGAGAGGGCAGAAGTGGGCACCGCTATGGCCAACAACGAAGAGATTGTAGCTACGATGGTCTGAACTGCGCAGCAGTTTTAGGTTTTAGTATGGGGAATGGAGAAAAGGAATGCATACCTTTAGGTTTTAGCATGGGGAATGGAGAAAAGTGAGATGTTTGGGATTTTATTTTTTTCACTCGCATCTGCGATGCTTACGCTTGTTCATATTTGCTCAGGCTGGGTTGATTTGGAAACCCCGTGGAAAAGCAAAAATCAAGAGAAGATCGTGATTATATGCCACACACAAGGTAAAAGATGTGAGTCTTTTATGCCCTGAGACTGCAGATATATCTAACGAGGATCACAACACTTGTACTAAGAATATGCTCAGCCAACCCCACAAGTCCCACGAGAGGAACAGATCCTACTTGAGACCTTTTACAGAGAATGGGATAGGTACACCAACTCTCTCCCTTACAAAGCTTAGGGTAATAGTTGGAGGTAAAATTGATTTATCCTGGGACAAAACATTTTCAGAAGAACTGCTGCTAAACTGGCACCAGAACATCGCTAGTATGTTTATTTTTTTTTCTTTTATTCTAGGTTATATTTTTGCTCAGCAAGTATTTCTGTTGTGAGATTTCTCAGTCCTAATGTAGCAAAACGCTTCCGCAGTATTTAGCCTTCTTTTCTTCCGGGAGTTACTAAAAAGAAGTGTATTGTTAACATGGTGTCTTAATTGCTTACAAATAGAGCAACACCAATTAAGACCCTCTCCTGCAATAAGAAAGTCTACACTGGACCCTACCAGTGCTGCTCAGCTTATCTAAGAATACATGAGCTTCTGATTTAAAGAGTTTTGTCTGGGCCCGATAAATCTTATGCCTGGTCCCAAAGCAGACACCAATTTTGTCTCTTACCGTCCACTGTTATTTATGGCCTTTCATTGTCATTCTCTACATATCCTGCCACAAACTTCTACACACCTGTTAATTTATAATGTGGGCTCTCAGATTTCCTTCCTGGGGATGGATAAATAGATAATACACATATTAAAAAGGAAATAACTTGCTTTATTATATTCGAGTTTTCAGAGTAAATGTATATTATATTTTGAAGGTGCGCAATAAAACCCAAGAAATATTAAAATATGGCTGCCAGGGTGATAAGCAAGGGTGAAAGAGGGAAAAAACCCCTCTCAGAGGACAGTGTGCTTTATCAGTGCCACGCGAATTTCTCACCACTTCAAATCAAGAAGTGTGCTCCCTTTGCTGGAAAAAAACAACGGATTTTTCAAGGCTGAAAAAGTACCTTCATTTACCATTTCTAGAAATCCAGAACACAGCAGATTGTAACAAAAACAACCAGAAGTTGAGGGTTAGTCAAGCTGAGTGAAGCTACGGAAGATGAATAACCGAGAGGAAGCCGTCTCCCAGCCGCTGACAAGGGAGCCGAAGTACAGGTGTGGTATGAAATGTCTGGCTGGGTCGGACGCGGACGTTGCAAGCTCCTGCTGCGGCGTCGAACGTGACCTGGGCTGGCGGTGCCTCTTTGCACTCTTAATGCATGTCGCTAGGCTGGTGTGTCCTTATTGATAGCCGTGTTATAGCAAACAGAAATTAATATGCAATTTATAAATGCAGCTTGGTGCTGTGAGCCTATCCATTCGGTAGGATGCTTTGACAAAGGAGATGCAAGCCCTAGCTGCTTCAATACACACTCACAAATACTCCGGTGCACACCCAGGGTCTCATTATCAGGGAAGAAATCGGCAGGACAGCCATAAAGCAAATACGACACATAAGCACAACTGCTCAGGAGCCTGTCTGCAATATATGCTCTGATTAATGTCTGGAATGGCAATAGTGCAAGTTAATGCTTCCTTGAGTCTTAGACGACGTGCTTGAAAAGATCTTTGGGAAGGTCATGCCCACTTTTATGACTGGACTGCAAAAGGAGCAACCCCCTGCACGCTGACCTTGGGTTTGACTGCAGGGTAAGTGCTGGAGTAGATTGCAAATTGGTGAAGATCCGTGGATGCCAATGCCAGGTCCTCCTCTTAACACCATGGGGCTCAACATCCTTTGGGGTTAAATTCCTCCCTGTTTCAGAGGAGGGAATGAAGCATTCGGTCCTTCCAATGCCCGCTGCTGTCTGCATGGGATAAATCAACCTTTGGAAAAGTTCAGAACAACTTCTGCAAATAAACCTCACTGTGACCAATGCACTGAAAATCTCTTCAATCCCTGCAAGCATCAATCTCAGGCCCTGACTCTCCCTCTGAAATGCAACTGAACTACCACAAGGAATATGCCCTACAAAAAAAAAGAACAAAAAGAACATAAAAGCACCAAAATCATGTAGAAACAAACACAAAGAGGCTTCTGCCCAATGCGGTGAGAAAGAAAACGATTAAATCTCATGAAAAACCTGTTGCTACCACTTCTGCATTTGGCCAACAAAGAGGGCTAGAGAGGCCCCACTCAGTAAATATATGCTCTTGTTGGATCAAAGGGGTAAGAATGGAAGCGAGTCCTCGGGCTTTATGGACCTGATCCAGTTGGTTTTTCTACTAATTTCTGTGGGCTTTGGCTGGTGTCCAGGCAGCATAAACAACCAGAAGCAGGGCTAGCCTTGCTTGGCAAATGAGAGCCCTGCCAGCACCACTGATTTTTACTCTCTCTGCCCTAAACCTGGGCTTTCTGTTCAACTCTAGAAGGCTCCGTAAGCAGCAAAAGGCTTGCTGGCACCCAGGAGCATCTCATCTGGACCCAGGAACACACATGGCCGCAAAAGGATGCCTAACATGGTGGCTCCCGACATCTTCCATCCGTCCCCCTTCACGTTCAGCCATCCTCATGTTGGGCAGCATGATGGTCGTGGTCTCCCCCGAGCATCGATGCCGGTTGGAGAGTTTCCTATCGGCCGAGCAGCTGCTGCCTGGCTCCGTTCCCTCAGGGAAGGACTGAAAATGGAGCCTCCTCCGGGCTTCGTGTAGGGCAGCCTTCCGCCCGCAAAGGGCTCGGGGGCCAGAGCGACGAAAGCAGGCGGTTCGCTTACCGTGTCGTGCTTCCACGAGGGCCTTCAGGAAGGCAGGAGCTCTCAGCATAAAGCGTCTGGGGCAGTTCTTCCTGTTGCCTGCAGTAAAGGCTTTAGGCTTGTTCACATTTGAGAGTTGTACTACCAGTATTTTATACAACCATAGTTAAATCAGTACAACACCCGTATTGTATCTATCATTGCCTTGGTGTGAAGGCGAGTATAATATTTCTGAGTCCTGAAAAAGCAAGCCAACAACGCGCAAAATGGATACCTAGAGAAAATGGGAATGCTGTTGCGTTTTCTGACATTTCAAGCTCGGTAATGACCACAGACTTACTGTGAAATTGTAATTGGTTTACTAAAAATAAGACACTGCTAGATTGTAGACAATTATTCCTAGCTTGCAGCACCCAAACAGGAATTAAAACCTTGGTTCTTTTTTTATCTTATTTTTTCTCTCATTATTAAAGGGAGAAGGGGAAAAATGAACAATGAATTACACAAAATAAGGGATTTATGCCAAGCACCATAACTCATAGGAATATAAGAGACTGCCCAACATTTCCAGTGCACAAAGGCAGAGACGCTCTACAAGTCGACATATCCACAGTGTAACTTGATGGAAACTGCATTTGCACTTTGGGGAAGAAATTGCTCCACTTTTGGTAGAGCCTGCATTACCAAGCTGCAACTGCAGGATAATATTGTCTTTAAAAGGACAGAGAGCTCCTGTTCGCCAACAAATAGATAAAGCTCTCAGCTTTACTGAACGGTAGCAGATTTAAGCCCAGGACCTTTAACTCTTTTGCTGGAGCTGGGCACCTCCACATTCTGGGCTGGAGTTTCCCAATTTGAACACTACGGAGAATAGTATTACCAGATACCTGAGAAGAGTTTTGTGATGATGCAGTCGTCTGTGCTCAAAAACCACCCAAATATCCTGGCATTCACTGCCAGTGGAGTTAAATAGTTGAGGTCGGTGAGAGAAAAGTGGTGTCGGCAATGTAGTCCCTGACTTGTGTGACAAAGAGCCTGAAGATATACCATCAAAGAACGGGACTGAATTAGTAACAAAACCACCAATCAATAAACCTGATGTTTTAAGGTGCTAGTGCTACCATTGCGCATTGGAAATGACATGCATTAAAAAAAAAAAGTTGCTATCCTGCCGAAATCTAGACGAGGCAGCCGAGAGGAAGGATGAGATTCCTGCTTCACTTCTTGGAGGCTAAAGCACGGGCTGGAGACTCCGGCTGGTGTTCGCAGGGGAGCCCTGAAGTGACCCCGGAGCTCCGCTCCCCCAAACCTGTCGGCACGCTCGGACTCACCCCTTTTTCTTCTCAAGGGCAGCCAAACCCGCGACCACCGATCTCTCGCCGCAGCCCCAGCCCAAAGCTTCCCGCCTGCGGCCT
>NW_010516519.1:0-10322 GCF_000687285.1 Phaethon lepturus
GTCTCTGACCTCTCTGTCACCGAACGAGACTCTGCAGACACGCAGGAGTCTGGAGACCATTTTCTAGATTAATTCTTTTTTTTTTTTTCTTTTGAGTGGATTATTCATACACATACAAAGAAAATAAGATGATTTTCGTAGCTGTTCGCTTTCAGCGCAAGACTCCAGAGGCATTCACGAAGCAGGACATGGTACCACCGTTTCTCTACCCCCGCCCGGCCCGTGCCGCAGGCACTGTTATTGTCCCGTGCAGCACTTTTCAACCCTGTGAAAAAAAGGGTAAATGAATTTACCTTAATGAATGGTAAATCCAGCCTACAGCTCCCTTTTCCTTTATCCAAGCTAAAAGCGTTACTGACACGAACTGATTTTGAGGGCCAAGCAGACAAAAGTTTTAATTTGTTACCACAGACTTCAATGGGGAAGTTAAGGATTTTCTAGACAAAAGACTAAGACTCGGCTAACTCCAGATGAATGCCTCTTTCTGTTCATTTTCCTTTTGTGTTGCAGCTGCTAATGGTGCTGAGAGAAAGACCCCGACGACCGGCGTGGCAGTTCATTCCTGTTATTGAAATCTGTGCTCTGAAATGCAGGCAGGATCAGCTGAGCTCTGGGCAAAGCTGCAAAGCAAATCAACATCTTTCCTCTGAAAGCTCTGTTTGCCATCAGCCTCAGCCTGGTTTTGGGTGGAGCAAAACGTTTCCAAAAACATTCACGGATTATATGGTTTGTTTGCAACCTGGAGAACATGAAAACAGCTGAATATGCAAGAGCTAAAACTAAACAGTGAACGCGGAGAACAGATTTGCAGTCAGTTTGAGTGTGAGCTGGGAAACAGGCGTGGATCTTGCCCACATTTCAGGGCGAGTTCAGATCTTGATTTGAATATGAGACCCACCAAATCAAAATAAACCCTCTGTTCATTTCAGTGGGCTTCTGTGCTGGATACAGCCCCGAGTAACAGAGGTCACCAAACCGGAGAGGTCCAGGGGAGGCCCTGGCGATGGTGGGCGGATGCCAGGGCATATGAGGAGAGGCTGGGGGAGCTGGGATGCTCAGCTGGAGACCAAGAGGCAAAGGGGGATCCAACAGCATCTCTCCCTGCCCAAAGGGGACCTGGAGGTTTCCTGGCCAGCCCTAAGGAAACACAGAAGATTTGTTTATTATTCTGCGGCTCACAAAGGCTCTTTTCTCTTTCTAGCCATTCAGAGGCTGATTTTATCACAACTACTAATGGTACATATACTTTTGGGAGGACTAGTGGCATAAAGTCTAGCAAAATGCTGTTTATAAGAAATCATCAAGAATAAACCATGTGCACTGAAAGAAGGGTGTGTGAAAGAAAAGACTCTTTTGAAAAAAATTGCTTCTTGGTTAAAATGGGGTCTGTTACCTTTATAAACAAAGATGTGCAGGCTCAGAACTCCTCCCAGCTGGATTTAAGATTGTAGGAAGACAGTGCAGACCTCATCTTGCAGCCACTGGTGCAGACTTTACGACGGTCTCCAGGATGTTTCTCAGTTTTCACAAAAAAGCCTCTCCTTGCAGTCCTTGGGCTCCACCACCCCACCACCTCTGTGGCCTCTGCTGGGCCCTCTCCAGTTTGCGGAGGTCCCTCTTGTATGGGGGCCCTGAGCCTGGGGACACTATCTAGATGTGGCCTCACCAGTGCCAAGGAAAGGGGAATAACCACTCCCTCCGTGATTTGCTGGTTATGTTCCTGCTAATGGGAGCCCATCTAGAAATATAATGACCTCTTAGTTGCTCAGTCTATTTAATTTTAGCCCATCTACCAGATTTATCGACAACTGGTATGGACAACTGGTATGGGCTGTCCTTGCTACCATAACTGTGATGTAGCTTTGACACAGCTGCAGACTTTGGGGAGGACAGAACATCTGTCTTCATTTTAGCACTGAAGGGATCTAGGAGTTAATTCTTGATACTTGCTCCTCCTCATATGTGGGGATATTGGAAAGTACAATAATCTCTCTGGCTTCTTAATGCTTCTCCATCTCTGAAGTGTAGATGAGAAGACAGCTAAGCTTCACATAACAGGACAGTGAAGAGCACACTGAGTTGTGTTCACTGTGTGCTCTCAGCAGTGAGTGGTTATCTCCCATGGAAAAATAAAAGTGACAAAGTTAACTAGTCCAGATAAGAAAGAAATTTTGAATGGAACTTAAACTGCCTCCAAACTCCTTGGAGTCCCTAGGAAATATCTGTAAAACAGCCTCTTACATCCATTGGCAGATAAAAGTTACCGTGGCCTAGGTGTTTTCTATGTTTTCCAATGATAATGTGGGTGATTGACACTTTTTTAAAGAAAAGAAAATTTCTGAACAGCAATAGAAAATATAGAAGGAATTGAAAAGCAGTATCATACGGATAATTTACTGCCTTAGGATTGGGAGGAATGTTACCAGACAACATTTTATTTACTGAATCTATTAATAAGGTGGCTTGGTCATGAAGGAAATCTGTCTTAGATGATTGTTGTAATTTTAGAAAGCTGCTGACCAGCCATGACTGTACATCTGCTGAATAAATTGGCAAACTGCCCCCTTTTCTTGTTCTTCATCCTGAATGATTTAACGAGATGTGGCTTTGAATGCAGTGCAGTACAGTTGGATTTGTTTCATGCCAACTCCTGACGCTGAATTTTTCTGAAGCTCTTTCAGAGTTTTTCTGTCCCTCTTTTCATGCGGAGATGGATGGCACTGGTCAGGGGAGGTCACGCTATCAGCTTTGTCACTACAATCCCTGTTGTCTTGGGCAAGAAGCTTGGCTGTAAAAGCGTGCTGTGGGCTCGAAGCTCTGGTTGCAAGCAGAGTAGAACAGGGCTCAGGACCGAAGCATCCTGTCTCACCGAGCTCAGTATCTGCCATCAGAGGCAGGTAAACCACCTCATTCCTCTCACCGAGCTTGGTAAATTTATCTTGATCAGCTAGGTCATTTAGTCTTACCGGTAGAAGGCTGTTCCCAAAGCTGCCCTTTCCAGATTAGAAACCTCCTAACATCCAGCCCACATTTGCTCCTGTCCGGTTTGCACCCATGTGCGTGTCCTCTCGTAAGACGTGCACCACCCCAGCAGCACCTCTGTGCAGCTTCTGCTCTTGGGCGAATGTGACTGTGGATGGCCAGCGCTGTGTACGCAGCTTCCCAGATGCGATCGCAGCAATACCCGCTGTGGGTAGCGTTAATCTCACCCTCTCTCTCCTGATAATGTCTCTTCCGACCTGACTTTAACTCATATTTGCCGTTACGTGACCACGCCGCACGGACGGCTCACAGTTGCCCAGAGATCAGCCGGTCTGTTCAAGCTTTTCTCTTCCTTTGTTATTTTGAGCTGATGGGGAGTTTGCAGTTGTTTGCTACAAGAGCACAATTTCAGCTCATCTGCGCCTGGTCGTTGTCTGTACTTGGGTGACTGCCAAGCTTTCAGCTGTTAGCAAACTTCATTATTATGGTCTTCTTTTGGCCATCCAAGCCCAAACCCAGCCTGATAGAACCATAAAAAAAGGTCGCCACTGGATTTATTACACTTGCCAATTCTTTCATGATTCACTGTTCTAGCTAGTCCCTTGCCTTGAGCATATTACAATCTTTGAGCTTTTTTTCTGCCTTCTATTTGGCGAAAATACAACCCAGAAGTTTACCTTTTCCATATATAAGCACACATCCACACACTCTTCCTCATTATTTATGTGGAAAAAGAAACTGTTGTTATTTATTTTTACTCTTGGAAAACCCAGTTTGGCTGGATTTTGAGGGTTTCTGAATTTATCTATGTGTTTTTCAACTTCCAAGCCGTTCCACAGCCTGAGTGTGTTTGCTGTGTGGGATCGTGCTGCTCAAGAACTGGAAGGGCTTGACATGCTCTGGAAAGACACGCCACATAATTATGGGGTTGTCATGCTGATGGAGTTGCCCACACAGGGTGAAGCACACTGCAAGACCAGAAACCCTGCTTGCAAAGAGGTCAAAGGTCAAACCACTTGCGATCCCCAAAGGTTTCTATATTTTCTGGGAGAATAAGCCATGTGACACACAGCCTCAATTATGACATAGCTGTGCTGATGAGGCTGTTTAAACAATGGCACGCCAGGAGGGAGAGACCTGAGCCGTGATCCCAGGCATAAGGATCCCAGTTGTAGCACTGAGGGTTTCCAAGAGGGCCATGTTCCTCATACATGACCAAATGGGACCGATGTCCCAAGTGCTGGGTGGCCAACTGAAAAAGCAGTGGTGGAAGGCCACAAGAGCAGAGACGTAAGCACAATTATGGAGATGTAGTTGTACTCAGGGTTAGACGAGGTCAAGGATGGCTGTGGCTCCACCCTAATTGTAAGCCATTTAAACAAACTGGCCAGATGGAAAAGTAGACTGGAGGAGCTTGCCAAAAGACTCGGACCCCACCCTCAGGGAGATCACATTAAGCAGGTCTACAGCAGCCACCCTTCGCAATGGGAGGGACTGGAAGGGTGATCTCCAGACCAAGCAGCCCCGCCATAGACCTCCCACTGACAACTGTTGACAAGTTGCTGTGCTGCAAGTCCCAAACAGGAATGACATGCAAGTCAGATAGCAACCAAAAGTATTAGGAGATGGTTCCTCTCTCTCCATTAGGATAGAAGGAATGAGATCCGAACACAACCCTTTCCGGTTCTCCGATTGCTAACCAAAATGTGGCATCAGAGAGGGAAAACACCATTGCTTTTCGCATGAGTGACAAATACGTTTCTGCTCACATCCGCAGAAGACAAAGGACGCACCGAAAGAATAGAAAGTACCTCTGAAGAGCCTACACTTCAAAAGCAAGCAGCAAGGATCTGGCAGGGCCCCCAAATAAAAGCAATTTTGCACCTAGGGTACAAAAACATGCATCTAAAGTGAGTGCCACTCTGCTGGCATGGCTTTGCACTGGAGAGCAGAGATGTGATGCCAACTGACAGAGGTTCAACAGCCCGGGTTTCTGGATGCCACCATATCGCCCAGCAGCAGCAGCACCTCAGCTTTGCTTGCTGAGTACAAACACAAGCAGCTGCATGTGAGCCAGTGAAGTTCACAGGGAAGAGGGTCACCCTCCTTATGAAAGAAATAAAAGCAGCTCAGTTACTATTGACATTACAGAGTGCATAAGAAACTCCCAAAGCTAATGTGCTGCTGCATTACCTCTCAGTGTGAAGGCATGGCCCAAAAGCAGGCTGAGTTGGCCCAAAAGCAGGCCGAGTTGCTCCAAGCCCACACCCTCTGCCTCCTCTGAGTCTCCACCACACCACCTCCCTCACCTTTCTGACCAGCTCTTTTATGCCAGACCAAACTCACCATCAGCTCATCTTTACCCTGCCCCATGCCTCCTGCCCAGGCCAAGAGCCAGAACAGTAACACATCTTATGTAGATCTTCATACCTGGGCTGCCATCTCTGCCTTGACTAGGCTGAGCCTAGCCCCAGCCTGCAGCCTCTCCACTGCTGCCGAAAGCCAACGACAGCATGTCTGCAGGGTTCATCCGGTTAAATAAGATAGAATTGGGTTGTCTGGAGTATGCAGTGCCTTTGTATCTTGTTGGTTTTGCTTTTTGCATTCAAAAGTTGAAATTTACTTATTTACAGAGAAGAAATAACACCAAATGAATAGAGGATGAGAGCTTTCAGCTCTGAGCTACCCCTGCTGAAGCTATGCAGACCTTATTCTCAAGGTGGCAACCAATGATGAGGCCAGGGTGTCCAAACAGCACCACTCTGATGTTTCCTACATCCCTGTTACTTTGGGACTGTGAAGCACAAAGGCTGACAAGAACTTCTCTTACTTCTCCTAAAACCATGGCTGGCCATCAGATAATAACTGGCTGGCAGCCAGCAGCAGGAGATCCTTGCCTGGAGATCTGTTCCTTGAAAGTAATGAAAACGAAAGAGCAGGCTGCATGAGAAAAAAAGCAGAACACAAAATTAGAGGTCAACACTTTTTCCTCCCTGGACCATGTAATTAATATCATTGTTTTAAAAGCTAGAACCGCTCCTAGGTCAACACTTTTTCCTCCCTGGACCATGTAATTAATATCATTGTTTTAAAAGCTAGAACCGCTCCTCACTTCTACAGCTGCAGGCAGTGAATTCTGTACTATTTGAATGCTCAGACTTGCAACAGGAGCAGTTTCTTTGCTCCTGAAAAGACGAGCTAATAACACACACTCAGCTGCAGACATATTAAAATACGTTTTCCCTGCCCTTTGACTGCTAAAGAAATATATTGCCATTAATGGTAAGGACAGGCTATCAAGGCACTGAGGAACAGGAAGGCTTTATAAGAAAAAAGGTGTTTTCAGAAGAGGTTAGTGCATTAGCTTTCTCAGTTGCATTTCAAATATAGCTTGGTTTGGCAATTAATGCACCTCTAAGGGAAATCCATAGAAGAAGCAGAAATAAGGAAATTGTGCAGGACAGTTCTTTGAACCAGATTTGGCTGCACTGTAAGAGAACAAAAAAAAAGCTAGTGAATGAAAATGTGACTTATGAATTAACCACCCCCAGCATCACCATAGTTGAAGATGGAAAGAAACAAAAAAGATAAAGGAGAACAAAAGAGAGAACAATTTGATATGGTCCCATTTGGAGCAGGCTTGTTTGTAATTAGTTTTGGCTTCTAATTTAAACATAAAGAAGACACAACAAGGACCAAAAAAGGACATCACAAAGGTGATGTGACATGTGGAAGGTGAAAATGGCAACTTGGCTGCTATGTAAATGCTTTCTCTAGAGTTTTGGGGTATGAACTGGAGCCATTCTCCAGAAAGAAGATAATGCTCTATGTGAGGAAAAGCTTTGAAGGAGGAAAAGTGGTATTTTCAGCACCCAGAGGCTGCACTTGACTAAGTGGCATCAGGCAGGTTGGCATCGACCCAATTTCTAACTCACTTGGCCTGTTTTTCTCTGAGACATCATGGAGTAATGATGTGCACATACCTCAACGTACGCTGCGTAGGTGCTACGCGTCCGAGTCATCTCGCCTGTCTTTATTTCTGAAGGTGACAAACATCCTGCGCAGAAATTCTGAAAAGAGCCCAACTTCAGGTGCAGCCATGCGAGTAATGCAACATTTTCAGCAGAAAGCAGTACTCAGAAATTTCCTGTATGAACCAGAGGCCACAAAGGTCTCTATGGACTCAGACTCCATCAAATATGAAACATGTTGTAAAAGTAGGTCTTTCTCTTAAAGTTTTCAAAAACATACTAAGAACTGGAAATAATTAGAGGTGACTCCTCACAGAATGGTATGTTATTGATGAGATTTTTCCCTGTCTTAACAGATATATTTTAAAAATCCTTTGAAAGCCACATGAAATACATAACTGAAAAATTTAATGTGATATGGTAGGATGTGAGAATTTAATGTGATGTGATAGGAGCAAGTAAGGGATCACAGTGGGGGGTAACTGTCTTCACTTGACAATTCAGGACATAGAATTCCCTTTCTAGAACAGAAACTGTGATCACAAATCATTTTTTATTTAACCACCTTTTAAATTTACATTTTGAAAATCTGAGGATTTACAATCTCTAATGAAAAACTCTATGAGTTCTCTTTTTCTCTCTCACACACATAAGGTCATGTGCACACTGCTGTAATATGCAAAGTCATTTTCCTACTAAACCCAATTACAGATTCTTTACAATGAATAATTACGTAGAAGATGGAATTTATAATTTTTCTTGGTATTTTACAAAATACCCTCAATAGGTTTCAAAACAACCTAAAACAATATTTACTGAAAACTGCACTGTAGGTAGTTTCATGCTGATTTTATTACAAAAAATGATATGCTAGAAATGACTTGTGGTTAGATATGCCTAATATAAACTCAAGAAGATCATATGAAACGATGATGGAGTAGTTGCATTTTTTCCCCTCTGGACCTCTTTTCAAACTGAAATCCACATTACTTATCTGCACTGGTCTTGAAATGCTTACTTACAAATTTAGTCCAGCCGACTAAAATTGGAAAGCTCCCAGGAATAATTTCTGAGGAACCATTTACTAGAAAAAGAGCTGTACAAGACAAATGATCAAAACAGTTTTGTCTGTGTCACTGGTTTTGAATTACCACTGACTTTTTTTGACAATGACTAACTAGTCATTAGTCATTAGCCTCACCTTCTTGCACAAAATTGTATTTTCCATGTTTAACCTAAGCCCTTTTCAGCACAGCTCCAGTGAAATGCATATGCAATCATTAAGAGTTTGTTTACCTGCTTAATGTGCCAGCAATTAAAATGAGGCACAGTGGGTGTTCCACCTCTCCACTGGGGAGATTGTCTTCTGAATCACCATGGGATTGCTCCTCCTTCTTTCAGATCCTTTAGTGTAGCTTTAAAAAAGCAGCAGGGTCTTGGTGACTGATACACACAACGATAGAAACTGGTACGAAGAATAGTGGTGTAAAATCACCTTGTGCATGAAAACACTCCCTGGAATATTTTAAATACAAAATAAAAGTCTAGGAACTTTTAGGAATCCTGTGCAGAACTGGAAATGCACTGTTAAGTTTGTATATGTTTGTTTTGTGTCCTGACAAGAATCAGACTTTGTTCCTCTTTCCTGAAGTTACCATTTTGAATACTTCTGATCTCTAAAGGGGAGATGGAAATCTAACTTAGGTTATGAGTGCCAAACCTGTTTGCCTCTCAGCACTGTACCTGTTTGGTACTCACCTACAACCTGCCTCGAGATCCCGGCGCAGGAAGAGCTGCACGCTGGGCAAGGCTCAGCCAAAGAGGCCCCGACTGGCGACAGCAACAGTCAAGTACTTTGTGATGAGATGCGGCTGAAACAGAAGCCCCAACAGAACAACTGAGTGCATTACCTCTCAAGTGAGGTTAATTTGTTGACAGCTGACATACTTGCTGCTAGGTATTAAGAGCTCACAAATCCAATCCCTTAATAGTTGCATCTCTATGAAACATACAGAACAAAATCCTCACTGTCAACAATTTTTGCTATATACCCTAAAAGTCTCCATTATGCTTGGTAAGAAGTAACTTTTCACACTACAGAGGGTTGAGACAAATCCTTCAACAACTATTTCCTTTCCCAAAGCCACCAGGAAACATGGCAAGTAGCCCTGCACAAGATCATTGGGAGACAGCTAAGTCACACCACTCTGCTTTAACGCAGGGAGCCCGTAACTTAGCCCAGAAGTTTTAAAACACTTAGTTATTACTATACTTTTCTTTCCCCTTTCTCTCTCAGCTTTACAGGCTTTGCCTGCCCTGACTGTTTAAGTGTCAGCATATCATCGCATTAACACTTTGTTTTGGTTATTGATGAGGTGGAAGACAGGCGAGATGCTTACTTTCCAACAGAATTTCACTAGTTGACTAAATATAGCATGAAAAATCTATTTATTCTGTGAAAATTCTCAACTGTGTAAGCAATAGTGTGACTGTGTAGGCAGGCAATAAAGTACCTGAGTTTTCTGTGTATAAAGCATAGGTCTCCCCCAGGATGTGCTGTGGGCCAAAAGCTAAACCCCTTTCCTGAGACTTGAGATGTTTTTGTTAACCTCAAGCCTTGTTTCTGCCACAAATAACTCAGTTTCCTCGGCTACAAGCTGACACCTATTTAGTAGTGAGGGATTTCTTTAAAAACTTCTTGAAAAAGTAGCATCAGCAGTGGGGGACGTTTTGCTTATGCTTTTGCCCAAGCAGTTTTACAACCCGACGCGTCACTGGCGTGTTCAGGCTTTTCCACGGGATGCCTCTTTTTATTCTTTGCTTTTCTAAGCCTTCCTAAGCTTTTCTGGATAGGTCATTACAAACGCAGCCATGCCGTGCTGCCAGCGATGCCAGCGGGATGTGAGGATTATAACCGGCACTGGTGGCTCTCTGTTCTCCGCTCCTGGCTGGATGCGCCGCAGGCTGCAAACTTCACATTCCCAGCTCGTTCCGACTTTTCCACAGATGCGTATTTCCACCTGAATCCGCTCCTGTTGGGAACGTATAAGCAGTGTTAAAAAAGCATAATGCCCCACACTGCCCGTGATCTGCCGTGCCATCCCAGGCAGCAGCGACCCACACACCGCCCCTCCCAGCCCAACACTAAGCTGTACTTTGAGCAGAATTCAACACCTTTTGGTCAAAAAGATCCCAAAATGCCCTTAAAAGCCACTTTTTGCCTTCACCTGCCCAATCCATCGGCCGGTGTGGAGGAGGACACAGGCCCATGGTTGGAAGTGAAGCCTTGCCGCGGTGGGGAGGCGGATCGGTGGCTTTAGCATCGTGAGGGGCCCTCAATGGGTCAAAAAGGTGGGGTTTTTTCCCCAC
>NW_010516520.1:0-3935 GCF_000687285.1 Phaethon lepturus
TAACATCAAATAAAGTAACAATATCTAACAGATGCATACATAGAATTTGCATTAACACTGTATGTAGGTTACACAATTATTTAGTTACAAACATGGGTTATTTCCAAATAGCAAGGTAATAAAGTTCTACGTCTACAGTTTAAGGCAATCAGGATATTAAAAATGTATACAAATACAATATTTCTACTGCTGTTCACAGCTTGATTTTCCGTTAATTAAAAAAACCCTTCATATTTGTACAGTTCCATGCTGATACACGCCGATGAGAGCGTGATGGGTATCGTATACTGCCAATGCAACCACGGTCCGCGGAGAAGAGACAAATACGGACTCTAACGTCTCGGAAGGGCAAATGGTAACCGGATTCAGACGGACGTATCTGATATGATCACACACAAAAAGACATTTCCATTCTCACTGGGACGTTTTAGGAGAAGCAGAATGAGAGCTACCTGGAGAAGCGCCGGTCATGTTAAAGACAGACACGCTTAAAGAGAGACACAAGAGATACAGATCTCCTTAACGGGATTTCAAGCTGTCAAATGCAGAGGGGGTGACACAAGTTGCAGTTTTTGGGCTGCAGAGGAGCCCGGGGTGGGTGCCAGCCACCGCTTTTCCCTGCTCCCCGGCAGCGCCACATGAGATGCAAGGTGATGCATTTAACGACCATGAGCTCAAAGGGCACTTACGGCCCTCCGGGAAAGAAACCGTGCAGCCGCAGTGAGGTTTTGGGGGCGCAAACCCTTATTCATCTCCGCCTTGTCATCTGGTGGCCAGGTACATGCGTGCCCACCTCTACAGAGCTATCACGGCCCCTCTCTGCAACCTGGATCTTGTTTGTTTTCCCATTCCGGGGGTTTGTCCCATGCCCCAGGAACACCATCATTCCAGAAACTCACGTTTCGGTGCACTTTGCCACTCCTTTATATTATTCTAAGGTTTGAAATCCACCTTGTCAGGAACGTGCAGCATTTTCAGCTAGTTATCTTCACTGTCTAATGCACATTAAAGGCTGTGGTGCCTCTCAAAGCAAGGCTTTTGCCCATGCAACCATCCATCCAGTGTCACCAGCTGGCTTGCTAGCTTCACGCATGCCGAGAAGCTGTACAGGGTTGCTTTAGGCATTCAACGGGAGCTGGATATCGTGTTCCCTATGGCTTCTTTTCAACAAATCAGCACAAGCAGATTATTGCAAAAGGATTTAAAGTAGTGTTAACCACGCCACTTGTAAGTAAAAGCAGACTTAAAGAAGCCCCCAGAAAAACACAACTGGTTTCGTATCGGTAGCGAGGCAGAAAGGGTGAGCCTCTTGCTACTGTACTTACATGCAAAGGTGAAAGCACAGCCAACTAGATTTGAGTATACCATTTACTCCATGCAGAATCAGGGGCTACTGTAAAAAAGAGTGTAAGTAAAGAAAAGAAAGAAGTGCAGCAGTAACAAGCTAAACATGGCCCAGCGGTCTAAGGAGGAAAAAAAAAAAAGTCGTTAACATCTCCTTTGGCAAAATCCCAAAACAGTACCTTTAAGTTTTGCAAGTTTACGGTTTATTCCCAGTTTCTCCAAAACAGCTTGCTTTTCGCTGGAGAAAGAAACTCAACCAAAAATACATTCATGCATTTGGCCACAGCTTTCTGTGAACAACAGCAACAAAAACACATAGCTAGACTCAGCTGATTTCCCCCACCAAACGTCCCTTGAAGGGCTGTTAAATGAAGCAGGACAAATAAATGTTAAAATTAAGTTTTCTACTTGGCACAAAATGCTGGTAATTAAAAAGAGGACATGCACAGAGACAGCTGAAGCAAAGCATACCGCCACAAGCATTTGATGATGTGCATATGATGTGACTGTAAAAACCTCACGCCAAAAGCAAACTTCTTCTTTGATAACTCAAGATTTTAAAGCTGGGTTTGCCAGAAGCCACAAGAACCATAGCTTCCTTTGTCCAAACAAACCTACTTAACTTGACAGGAAGTGCATCATGGTTGATAAAACCAGGAGGTGAGATTTAAAAAAAAAAACAAAAAACACAAAACCCCACAAAAAAATAGAGGAAAGGCTCAACTATTTTATTTCCAGCTTATTTATCTCCAATCAATTTTTGCTGTCTGACCACGGCAACATATTTAGATATCCTCTTTCCCAAAGCCATGTTTAAGCAGTGAGGGTTAAAAGGCAAGACAACCCAAAAGCTAACCCCCAAACACATTTCCCAATCCAACACTTCAGAACAGGTGATAATTCTGCCCCCCCCTTTTTTTTTTCTCCTTTCCCCAGAGAGGCAAGAAATTCCATCCCAGAAACAAGCAAAGAAGTGCAGTGCATGGGACTTAGGTGGGAAGAGTGATTTTTAAGAGTGGTTTAAAGAAAGTAACAGGAGAATACCTAGCTAGGAGCAGTGGAAGTGCTGGCTGTACATCAGCAGAAGAGAAAGAAATCCAGAAGTCATAGGATAAGCATGGCTCGCCACTTCTTGGGCAGGAAGGGAAAAAAAAAAGAAAACCAATGGCATAGAAAATACCCATTAAACAGACCCATTTCCACACCACGCTGACCACAGAGCGGGGCCTGGCTTATACTACGTCTCCTTTGCGCGTTCAAGGGAGATTCGAGTGGGACATCGGCCCAGGAGGGCTGGTGGGGAGCGCAGGGAACACGTGTCCAGGCACCCTTCCTCCCCTGAAATTCTGGATCCCACAGCCTTGCAGGTCTGTATTTAAGTGGGTGTGGGAATTCTCCTGAAGGCTCTAAGAGCATGCTGAAGGCTATGTCTTGCCCCCTGCCCAGGCATTTGGTTCCATAAGGGCTGCTAAGTGTCGCTAACATCGTGCACGTTGGAAACCAGGTGCTGTTTTAAGCGAGCTTTCAAAGGTTACGGTCAGGCAAGTAATACAGGGAAAGCAGTAATGAGAAATGGTCCTTCTCCCAGGCACCCGCAGCGCCGCTTGGTTCCCACCGCAGCATTCAGCGGGTAGCTACCACACTGAACCGAAAAGGTGGCTGCAAAAATACGCCAGCACATGGCTATAAATCCAAGCCAACTGGTATGATCAAGTCAGACAACAAAAACAGGAACAAATAAAAAATACCATGCAAATGTAATGGCATGCAAGGTCAGTTAAACTTTTGTTATCTACACACACATACCCCCCTCCCTCTCCCCCAACAGCAGGATTCGTATTGCTCTAACACGTTAGCTATTGAAGGAACATGGGTCAGACTAAACTCCAGGGTTTAAGCCACACCGGGGAACTGTGACCCTCAAGCAGCAGTAATTCCCTGAGGCTGGCTTCTGCGGATCCAGGGACCCCTTCAGCAGAGGGCTGTTGCAGCCAGCCTTCGAGAGCTGGGGATGCCAGCAGCACTGAGGACCTGATCCAGTCAGTGAGGGTCACCCAAGCTGCTCACGTCCACCAGCCCTGGTTCTCAGTTCAAATTTGGGGCCAAGAATTATTTACTGCTCCTGGTTTTGATGAGAAAAATACATGGTATCATCGCCTTGCCCCTCCATCCACCCCTGAGCTTCCAGTTGCCTACAGTCTTGTACCCAATCCTTCTTCTTCCCACTGTGTTATTAGATCAGTTAAGAGTTATTAATGTTAAAAAATGAAAAAGAAAAAAAAAAGAAAAAAAGAAAGGAAACAGATGGCAGAGACACATTACTGCAAAAGCAGGTGAATGCAGGAACATCCTTGGCTTGACAGGCTTTATGTGAAGCTTGCACTGCAAGTTAAAAAAAAAGAACAAAAAAACAAAAAAGTTAGCAATAATTGAACTCAAAATGAGGAAAAAAACCCCCAAAAATCAAAGAAAGCTGGGAGAGCCAACACCAGCAACCCGCTCTGGTGGGTGGGCATGCAGATGGATTATGGAATGCTAAAGAAATTAAACCTCAAGGCTGGGCTCTACTCCAGCCTCTAACAAGCGAAAGC
>NW_010516521.1:0-1941 GCF_000687285.1 Phaethon lepturus
TCCGCAGGGCACGCGGCGTCAATCACGGAAGCCTTGCGAGAAGGAAAGGCCCGGCCCCCCTCGCCTCCGCGGCACTGCGGCCCTGCCCGCCCGCGCCTGGAGCAGGTGAGCCTGCATTTAGACCAGGGAGGTCATCAGCGAGCCAGAGCAAGAGGGGAGAGAACACTGAGCTGGGAAAGCGGTGCTTTAAAAACCTTTCGCGTAGCGGGAGCCAAGCACACCAGAAGCCAGGAAATAAAAATTCTGAGTGCTTGTGTCGTTTTGGATTTTCATCCAGAAATGAAACAAAGAAAGAAAGGAAGTTAGGATGCTTTGGAAACAGCCCTAAAAACCACAAAGAGGAAGGCACATCTTCTGACAGGGTGTAACCATAGATATAGGGCTCGTGAAGAAGCCCAAAGCACTGAAAAACAGAAGGCTGAAGACTTCCGTGTGTTTTCACTGCTCACTACAGCAGCCTCACCGGGCTCAGCACTCTGGAGCTTCCCATCTCAACAGAGAGGGGAGGTTTCTGCAGCAACCCATTAGCACTAGTTCTGGATCCCTCCAACCTCAGCCTTAACGGGTTGCCAAAATAACCAAGGGCGAGCAACTTTCCAACACAGCCGCCCTCCACACCTTCCAGCTGCCCGCGCTGCCGTCACCTGCAGCTCTGTTGCTAACCTGACTGCCCTAACGGCAGCATGTGCTGGGCCAGCAGAACTGAGTGTTGAGAAGCGCAGAGAGCAGGCGGGCTGGAGAGACGGCGCGATGCCTTTATTAGCTACCCGAGCACTGAACATCTTGTGTGGCCCAGATCCCTGTCTGTGGCTCCGAGCTCTCTCTGTGCTCATCAAATACTCAAAAGCTAATACATACAGGAGATCAAATCCCTCAGACTGCTCAAAGATGTGAAGGCAGCTCTCGGGCAACCAAAGCAACTGCTGAAGCAGAGGCGATGCCTGGAAGCTCCCAGTCCTCCCTCCTCTCCCAAAGCCATGACCAGCTCCCAGACGATGCTGCATGGAAGCAGCCATGCTAGGTCTGCAAGGTCCTTCTCCAAGTGGGTGATTTTCCAGACTGGCACCATCAGGTAATTTGGGTAATTAACTTGCACCCAAGGATCCAGCCTGATTCTGGACAATCACAGTTCACAGGCAAAGTGTTGTTCTGCTTCGACCAACACCTCTCCCTGGAGTCCATGCTCATGGGAGCGCTACCCACCAGATAAATCCTCATGTATGTGTTAGCAGTAACAAGAGATTAGGTACTGGCACTGGTATGTCCCATCAAAGCCACAGCTTGTAGAAAACCATTCCGTTTGCATAACATTACGTTTCTGCTTTTGTGAAAAGAGAAACTATGACTTTTTTTTGAGGTTTCTTAAGATAAAAAAATCTTCCAGTCAGCTTTTGCAGCCTCTCTATGGAAGCCATTTTACCAACTGCGCATTGCATTTAGTAGGCTCGTTCAGCACAGAGAAGCACTCCCTGCACCGAACACCAGGAAATTTTCCTTCGTCATTTCTCGGCACACAGGCCACATCTCCGCTACTGAAGAAAATGGCCTCCATGCTGCCCCTGGCACTGGCACCATCAGCACAGCTCAAATCTCTTTACCTAAACTCTCCCTATACATTAAAATAGGGCGGTTACATCTGCATTGCCCATCAGGAACAGGGCCTGGCAATGCACTGTCACTGCTCATCCTCTGGGTGCCCAGGAGCAGGGCAACAGCCTGCTCCAGCCCAGCTGTACATCTACCTTGACTGAAAGGGCTCCCAAATCACTTTGGTTTCTCCGCACCCAGCACTGTGAAGAAAGCAAAGCATCACCCCATCTCCTTATGTTGGTCATTGCTTTTCCACTTCCATTCCTGAGGGAAGAGCAAAGAGCACCCGGATGCCAGCAGGGATGCAACGGGCTACGTGGTCCCTGTTCCCCTCCCACGGCAGCCCCAGCC
>NW_010516521.1:1975-2313 GCF_000687285.1 Phaethon lepturus
CGCTCCTGCCGACACCCTCCTCGGCAGCGCCAAACCCTGGCAGCCCCACCGGACGTCCTCGGCACAAACAACTCATCACCTCCCTGTTCAAGGCTGGCTCGGTAACGAACGGACTGCGGCACAGCAGCGTGCGGCGGCCGGGCGCACCAGACCTCCCTTACAGCTCACAGCGGCTCGGGCAGGCCTCAGAAGCAGGCTGTGGCTGGCTGCTCTGTAATTGCTGTTCCTTTCCGTGTATGAACGTCCGTGAGGAGGTGGCTAAGAGACAAGGAGCAAACCTGCCCGAGCAGCGCACGAGTCAAGCACCGGGCCAGACGAGAGCTGGCTGCAGGCAGAAG
>NW_010516522.1:0-410 GCF_000687285.1 Phaethon lepturus
AGGCCCACGGCTCTGGGTCTTCCTCTGCTTCTCCAAAAGAGAAATGCCGGCACCAGCAGCAACCTTTATTTCCCCGAGCTGTGCCGGGTTGGTCAGACCGACTCCGCGGTGCTGGGCCGCTCGCCAAATGCTCGCTGCTGATTTTTGGTTGTGTTTACTGTCGGCGTGCAGCTCAGTGACCGGAGCTGCGGGGCTTCACCAGGTGCTGCGGGACGCGCTGCTGGCTCCAGCTTTGCTTCCACAGCTCGTCCTTGTGACTATCAGCGATGCGCACCTCGGGAACCCCCTCCTGCAGCTCCATGCTTCTTCCTCCTCCGAGTTTGTCCCTGCCGCTGGGACGTGGTGGCCCTCACAAGCTGCTGAGCCCCTCGGCACCTGGCCCGCTTGCACGGGGAGGTGGCTCAGGGGGG
>NW_010516522.1:441-2981 GCF_000687285.1 Phaethon lepturus
GGAGTTGGCTGAGGAGTGGTGGGAGACACGCTTTTGTCCTAAACTGCCCGTAAGATCTCTCTGCTGCAGGACCCTGCTGAGGATCTCTGCGGAGCGGTACCCTTGTGGCGATGCCACTTGCAGCTTTTCTCTCTGAAGTAGTTCCCATCCCACCCCCACCCGTATTAAAAACTTCCCAGAATGACGATGGTCCTTCCCTGGCCCCTCGCTTGAACCCTTCAAGCTCTCCTTGAGAACACCCTTACAGCACCTTCCATCCTCTCAAGCCTTCTCTTCTGGGTCAGGCGCCAGCTGACCTCTCACTGCACCCGCGCCAAGGCGCAGTTACAACTCCACCACGGTCCGGCCTCTCTGTTTAACCCCGTTACGTTCAGCCCTGAGGAGGAATGGACTGCTCTAAAACCCGAGTGCACTGGGTGACACTCTATAGCCTCGGAGACTTCCTTGCTGTCAGACCCCTCTCCTTTGAAAGCCTGACACTCTGTGGCCCCGCTACTGAGCCGGGCAGCTCCTGTAACTTAGCAACTTTCTTTTTGCTTTGTTAAGTTGGGCTCTTCAATCTCCTTAATGAATAAGAGAATCAAGCCAGGTAATTGATGCTTGGCCGTTTAGCCGATGAATAATTGACTGTCTGGGTAATCCTAGATATTTCCTCGATCAGATTGTGCAATGGAACAGCCATATCATACTGGGTGCAGCGTGGCATGCTCTTGTATGGCACTAGAAAGGCACTGTGCAGAGCCACGTTCTGCGGGAACCTTCCGACGTCAGCGCTCGTCACTCTTCCTTCAGGCAGCATCAGGCATTTTGTGGTAACAGGCTGCATCTCAGCAACAGAACCTATTGTACCACGTGAATCTTGAGTCCAGTCTGAAAAACATGACTTCTTTTTCAGATACGCAGTGAAGACAAGTGCTGGGGCGTGAAAAGAAACCCTCCCTCCCAGGACTCGGGGTGGGCAGGGCAGGGGAGCAAAGGCTCCAAGGCAGGAGACAGAAAGTGGGCAGACACGGCTGTGTTCGCCCAGCAAGGAAAAGGAAAGCATCTTTGCGTTAGCTATGCATGCTTTAGCTTACTCATGGATCTCGAAAGTATTGCAGCGGTCTACTCCAGAAGAGCCAGGTTTGCAGGAACTGATTGGTTGTTTTAAACAGCAACTGAAGAAAATTTAATGGGGCAAGTTATGGTGGCTTTGTGATTGTAATAGGTAGTGCTGCTTACAGTCCTTGGTAGAGAGGTAGAGAGGCTGTTAGCATGAATTGTGTGTTAAATAACACATGTTTATATTCTGAACTTCCCCTCAGTCCTGTGTAAGCATTTACTATATAATTGTTAAACTAAATTGAATGAATACAGTGAAACCAAGAGCCTACCAACAACGCTCTGACTGTGATGGGCTTTGAATTAAATTCTAAATAAGAACAGAGTATTTTGATGTATTGGGAAAATGGATAGCAATCTTTGAATTGTGACAAAGAATAAAATAGTGCACGCTTGTAATCTGACTTCTACCTTCAGATTTTCAATGAGTCACTAGTGATGTTTCATCAGGGTATGGGTTTGGTGGTTGTTTTTTTTCTTCCAGAAGCACCATTAATTATTTACCAGTAAGTGAATGATCTCTGAAATCTATTGCTGTGACACCTTTGAGTCTGCAGATAGTTTCTGATGGCAAACCATCTGGGCTCTTTTAACTTGTTATTGTTTATCCTTTGGACTTCTCTCCTCTGTTTGTAAGGTGTAACGTCAGTAGACAGGGCCAGGAGCATCAATATTTTACAGCTTTAATTAAAGGGAGCTCAGCAGCTAGATTACCCAGCCCAGTTTCTTTCAAAGCGGCTGCCTTCAGGAGGGAAGGAAAAGACTGTGCTTAAAAAAGGCGGTGAGGGACGGTGTTCCTCCTGGGGTGGGCTGTGACCCTGAAGACAGGTCCAAGCTGTGACACGAGCCCCCAGCCGAGCTCCGTATCCACACGTGTGATGCTCGGCTGCAGCACATCCTCCAAGCAGCGCGTGCGGTTTCACACAGGAACGGGGGAAGGAGGGGTGCGAGGTCTCCGACATCTCCTTGCTTGAAAGGGAAGGAAGCAACAGCAGAGAGATGGAAAAAAAATGCCAGCCCAGTGCGCAAACGCTCTCAGAGCTGGGGCTGGGGAGACGTGCTCTGACGAACAGGCACTACCTTGGGCTTTGTACCCACTTTTCCATTTGCATCCTCTGCTTTATTTACGTTAACGAGACAGCACTAAATAAAGGGAGGATTATAAACAAAACAAAACAAAGGCCTGAAATTTATCCCGCTATTAATTACTCCCAACACAGCAGGACTGCCTATAAATATGGTGCCACTTTAGATAAAACTTTCATGCAGCTATTTAGGCCCTCTGAAATATAAATGATTTCCTTTAAATTTTTTATCGTAAATCAGGGCAGCTTTGCGACGACGCGCCGGTTCCCCCCGATGGGAGGAAGCTGCTTTGCTGGCTCGGCCCTCCGCGCCTCTGCCAGCGCGGCCCCCGCGCCCCTTCCCTTCCCCGGCTG
>NW_010516523.1:0-1390 GCF_000687285.1 Phaethon lepturus
TCCTGCTCGGGCGCAGCCAGCGCACGGGAGCCGGCCTGCCGGCCCCGCGCTCGCCTGGGCGTTACCCAGGGACCACGTTTTCCGTGCAGTGATGTCCGCCGAGTTCATCAGGCAGGTTTTGCGGCTGAACTATACTCACAAATGGCTTCCTTTCTATCCCAGGATACTCTCTTATCCAGAATACTTTAAAGTTATTAGTGTAGTGAATCCATAGATCTTGAATCCTACCAAGTTGCAAGAGGAACTAAGTTTATCAGTTTAAGGCAATACATACACAGGTAAGAAAATGAAAGGAAGATAGATATATTGTAATGTATAAATCTCTGAGGTCCTTCCCATTTTCGTTCTTTTTCAAAGTGGGTTTGGGGGAACTTGGTATTCACTAATATTTGGCAGTTATCAAACTGGTATTCGGCTTCTGAAGAGAAAGTAGCAGACGTGGTTAGACTTTCAGGTGGTTTGTTTGCCTCTTTCAGATTGAGTAATCACCTTTGCCAATGATAATGCTCTACTGTTTGAGGCTGCAGGGAGTTTTGTCTTGGCTGTAGCCGTACGCTGGCGCCCGGCTCGGTCCCTGCTCCCAGCGCAGCCCCACCGCAGGGGTGCGAGCTGTCCCTCGGCTTCAGAGGGAAAGGCCAGGTGAGGCTTCATGGCAAAATGTTGAAAGTAGTTGTCTAGATTTCAGGTTACTTTAAGAAAAAAACAAGCAGAACTTTTTTTTTTTCCCTTTCTCTGTGTGTATATGTGTAATTTTACTGAAGAAGCAAGCCCCAAAGCAGGATATTTGCGTTATCAGCCTGCTTTGTCAAATTTATCCGTACCAGAAGTTCAGTGCCAACGTAACGACACCAAAATCTGCGAGTTACGATACGGGCAGGGAAAAGGTGAAACCTTCATCAGTAGGGTGTGTGCGTGGAGAGGAAAGTACGTTATTATGTCCATGAAATGCCCCTGAAGTATATTTTTGTGTTTCTTAACACATTTTGCGCATCTTTTTTTTTTTTTTTTGCGTACATTTTAGGTGTTGGCCAGGAGCGCAGTGGGACGTTCTCCCTGCACAGGGCTCTGGCAGCGCGGAGCTCGCTGCGGGATCTGCCTTCCCGCTTTCTTTTGCTTAGATCTTACAACATGATCCACCTAGGGAGAAGTTTATGGACGACTTTCGGCCAGCAACCCTGCTTTTTCGCAAAGAAGGAGACTTGTTTTCTTTCCCATGCCGGCTTTGCCAACAGCAAACATTTAAACCCCCCGACCCCTCAGGCCTTAAAAAAAGCCCCATCAAAATCACACAACTGACTTAAGCAACGATCCATAACGTTAAGTTAGTGGCTTTAACGAGTTGTTAGTGGACGCTGGGGAGGCGGCGGGGGGGGTCCCAGGGCCGCAGGCC
>NW_010516524.1:0-2149 GCF_000687285.1 Phaethon lepturus
TCCCTCTTTTCTTTACTCTTCTTCGCTTCGCTTCTCTTCTCTTTACAACCCTTCTCTGTCATTCCCACTGCTTCCTTTTCTCCTTTTTTCCTTCCTCCTTTTTATCTCCCTTCTTCTTCCTTTACCCCCTACTCCCCCCGCCAAATGCATCTTTGGCCACATTGGCTGTCCTAGGTTCTGGCCTCCCTGCAGTCTGGCTTTTGGGGCTGATTTTGTCAGAGAAGCAAGGAGAAAGTCGTGCTCACAGACTGCTGCAAAAAGGGGAAGCTTCTGGCTGAAAGGTGTGGTGGCAGGAGATGGGCCTGTCCCACATCCTTGGGATTTGGTAGCTTGGCACATCCCCCTCAAGTGACAGATCTGTATTTTCTAGCATAACATTTTGTGTAGTTGGGTCCTGTAACTGTTATTGGCCTTTGACTCCCCTGCAACAGAGATGGTGAAATAGCACATAGAAGTAAGAGGACTTGGCAGAAACTCATCAGCTCCTACACACATCCTTCTTTACCTGTCTTCTCTCTTTACTATCTCCAAGCCTATTTCTTTTTGAGAAGCTTTTTCTGCACAAATGTGAAAACCCTCTTGTCTGTCTTCTTTCTATCCTTGCTTTTGCATATCCTGCTCCCATAACGGAAGCCATATTCAAACCTGTTGGGATCACCCTACATGGCTCGACCTTAAGGAGAAGGAGCTGTGGCATTGAGAAGCTGGTAAACATCTGGACACCTGCAGGGCTCAGCCTTGAGGAAAAGGAGCTGTGGTAAACAACTAAGAGGAAGCAAAGGAGTGCGTGGACACCTGCAGGCAGCAAATCCTGACTGTGGAGAAGTACGTGGACTGTGTGTGGTAAGCAAACAGGACGTATTTTGTGCCGCGTGAAAGAGCTGTAACTGCATAAAAAGTGGACACTTGTAGCAATAAAGGTCTTTGGCCTGAATCCCCGCCGGAGTCCGTGCCCTGTTTACTCCACACAAACCCACTTCTCATCACCAATCATTTCTAATCCTGAGGAAGTTACTTTCCCTCCTTCTTGTTCCCATTCTCTTGTTTTCTTATCCTTGCACCCCCTCCTTAATCCTCCCCAGCCGAAATATCACCATTGTTGCTCCTCAACTGAAATGGCTGAGAGCAGAGCCCATAAGGGTGAATTTCCATATCTCTGCCCAGACTGAGATTATTCATTAATCCAGGTGGTGTTGAAGGAGCTCTGGGAAGTTTTATCTGCCAAAACCGCTACACAGAACAGTATGAAACACAGCAGCGCTGAAAGACATTATTATGAAACCCTCCTCATCCCTCAGGCTGGACCCTTGAGCAGTTTGCCATTCGAGCAGCTGATCTCTGCAGGTTTCACAGTGCTTGTGGGCCTTCCCAGGCATGATGTGAAGGGCAGTTCAGGAAATCAAAATCCTTTCCAGCCAGGATCCCATTTCATACTTCTCTTTCCTGTACTTAGGAAACAGAGGTGCCTTTTGGAGGCTATGGGAGTTTACAGCTTGCAATAGCTTTGAGAAGAAGGGCTCTCATTCTGTCTTGTGGGGAACGAGCACAGCTCATTTCAATATATCCCTGTAGCTCTAATCTGTCTGTGAATGAAAAAAAAAAAAACAAAACCCAAACAAAAATGAAATTTAACAGATGAAATTACCACCGAGCAGCAGTGGTAGCCTTGGCAGGAGTATTGGGAAGCTGGGCGGGGAACTGCAGGAACAGTTTACCTGTCATAAGTGCCGTCCTCCATGCACTTCCAAATGCACTGCAAAAATCAAAATGTGAATCTCCAGTTTCTACCAGAAATCTGAAAAAATATTTTTCCTGCTTATATTTGAGATCAGGGAAGCATGATCTGAAATGCAATTATTACTGGGGTTTTGTGTCCAGATCTGGGCTCCCCGGCTCAAGAGAGACAGGGAACTTTTGGAGAGAGTCCAACGGAGGCCTATGAAGATGATTAAGGGGCTGGAACATCTCTCATATGAGGGAAGGCTGAGAGACCTGGGGCTGTTTAGTCTGGAGGAGAGAAGGCTGAGAGGGGACCTTATCAATGTCTATAAATATCTGAAGGGTGGCTGCCAGGAGGATGGAGCCAGTTTCTTTTCAGTAGTGCCCAGTGACAGGATGAGGGGCAATTGGCACAAACTGCAGCACCGGA
>NW_010516525.1:0-3346 GCF_000687285.1 Phaethon lepturus
CCTTCCCGCCCACCGCGGCGGCGGGCGGCGCCTCACGCTCGCAGCCTCAGAGAGGGCTGACGGAGGAGCGTTACAGACGCTTCATTCCTGTGAGGAAAACATTGAAAATGGAAGGCGAAAGCCCCCGATTAGCACTGCTAGGTATTAGAGACGGGGAATCCCGGGCGACAGAGAGAGCAGGAGGGAAAGCGGCTGTGCTGGAAACCCGCAAGAAACCAGGTCTCTCGAGTGCTGCTCACGGGAGCTGCATCCGAGTTCCCTTTCGTTTCTGCTTCCTTTGGGTTTGGAGCTAAAAGGTGGGTTTTCCAGGGCAGGTGCTCCCACGGGAAGGGGCTCACTAAACAGCAGCTCCCCCCAAGGACCCCAGCCCTGGGGGAAGGCAGGGAGCAGACATAGGCAGTGACGGTGGGGGCTCTGTACACTTCAGTTCGGCCTTTTTAGCTAAATTGCACAGCACTCCGTTTCACCATGAGAAATGGCGGAAGTATGCACTAAATTCCAAGTTCCAAAGGCTTCAGGTTTCCTCAAATTACCCACATTTGCTTTCTTCCTAAAACATTGGCTTTCTGGGTTGAAAACGCCCTTGTTTAAGCTTTTCCTCACGCTAGAACTTGTGGAAAATTTAAACAAAATGCCTTATCCTTTCATGAGTTACATGGAAATTAATGTAAATAGGTTCTGGCTTAATTGTATTACTTGGCAGCCTGGAAAAAATCTGCCCCTTTTACTGTTGTTGAGTCTTGTATTCATGTAAATAATCCTCATTAGTGCTTTCTCCTGTAAGTAGAGGGTTACAAAAACAAGACAGATGTGAGTATGTCCTTCATGAAGATGGATGGTCTCTTTCAGCATCACAGACAGAAGAATGCACAATCCCTGCTCTCTCCAAAGAGGGAGGCAACACTGAGAGAAATGCTGCTGCAATGCTAGTGCTGAGATAATCTTCAGGAGGAAGACTACTAATATTTCAGTAAAAACACACAAAGCAGATGCTCTGACTCTCTGCCAGAAACACCCGCCTACTACCACCATTACTTACATAAATTAAACTGCAGCTTTAACTTGGGGACTGGAGGGAGCAGCACGTGCGTGCAGGCACGCTGCCTGTGATATGAGGGTATCTGTAATTTTGGCAACAATTTCCAGCACTATGCTGAGGATGCAGCCCTCGTTTGAGAATGTAAAGCGGAGACTTGACTGAGCTCCTGTTTCATGCTGCTTCCTATGGGCACATTGCTTGGTAGCCTCAAACTCCTGCAGAGTTTAAGCTCAAATTAAACGCATGTACAACATTTGCGGATTGTGCAGAAAACCCCTGAGATCCTATTCATCTCCCAGCTGCAAATCACTGTTGTAAATATTAACAATTATCAAAAACTGAGTGTTTTTGCCCCATCAGCACCAGAGTGTGTGTCTCCCCATTTCTCATCCTGCAGGCAACCCAGATGAGCACCCTGGGGAGAGCAGCATCCAGCAGGGCTGCCATCAGGATGCCTCACAGCAGGGCCTGGGAAGAGGGCAGACTCGTCAAATTACTTCTGAAGGCCTGGTGGAAGCCAGATGCCTCGTTCCCACTGCGTGAAAATGTGTTGATAATGGTTAAAAAAACCTTCACCATCTGCTATTGTAGGCTACTGATAACGGTGGAATACTGTTCCTGGTGTGAGCACAACTGAACAAGTCACAAGAGTAACTGGCTTTAAACTCAGATAAATATGCAGCATCATTTTGGGCCAAAAGGGACCAGTGGTGTATGGCTGTATTTTGCTATATATCCTTGTGGAGAGTGTTCTGCCTATTAGGAACACAGTTAGGTAATACCGTCTCAAGCTATGCATTTCTCATGCTTTTAAATAAGTCAGCTCTGGTACCCTGATGCAAGGGTGTACTTATTTTCAGATTTAACTCTGGGCCTTCTCTGTAACATTTTCTTAAAAGAACAATCGGTGATGATGAAAAAGTGTTTGATAAAACACTAAAGATGTATACTGAAATATTAGATACTAGCCCAGACATGCTGCATCTTCTAGTTTTAGTTTTATATATAGATGTTACCTATTATATCCTTAACACTTAAGGGGTTTGACTCACATTTATTTTTTATTTGAAAATATTAAAAAATAAATTAAAAAATTAAGTCTAGTATGCTACTCTTTAATTTAGTATGCTCAGCAAGGCATATATATTTTTCCAAGAGCACTGAAGCTTGTAGAGTTCCAGTATGCTTGTGTTAAATGGGGTTGTTCAGAAATTGCTGTTCTAGGGAACTGTCATTTTTGAAAGGGACAAGGGAAGCACACCCCAGATAATATTAACCTTCAGAGCAGTTTTGTTTTGCATTCATTTTAAATTCTAGATGAAAAACTGCCTGTAAATAAATTCATTCTCTCAGCAATTTGTGCCTGCCTACTCCTATGACAGTCCCCTCTTGTAAGGTAAATCCAGTTGGTCATAAACCTCACTTCAGCCATATGGTAGGTGCATATAACATACATGCATAAAACTTCCTGGAGCACCAGTGCATGACTTCCTACCGGAAAAAGAGGAAGGGTATTTATCATTTCTCTGTATTGTTTTAATTGCACAGCATTTAGTCCTGATGTTTTTAGCTCTGTCCACAAAAGTAATTAATATAAATTCTTCCTGCAGACCTCCCAGAATAAGAGAATTCTTCTGTCTACTCACCAGTGACAGCTTGAATTTGGCTCCGGTTGCCAAACCTAGCTCCCTCATGGAGGTGGACAGGAAAAGCAGCTGCTTACACCATGCCCGAGCTCAGCAGCAGCAGGTAAGCAAGGCACCAATGCTGCAGGGCAAGCAGCTGTGTATGGACAGCCCTGGCCACCAGCTGCACTTTGTACCAGCCTCTACGGCTCCATGTCGAGCATCACCAAGATAAAGGCAGCCAAGGGCCTCCCAATTTGGGTGGGAATGGTTCAGCTGGAAACACACTGTGAAGCCAAGTCAGCAGCTGGCTGGCAAGGTCACCAGCCCCACAGCTCTGGGGTGTGCAGCTCCGCGGGCAGCACTTGGACCGGGAGGATACAGTTGCGCCGAGAGAAGCTGGGAGAAAAGTCAGTTCCTGGCTGTGGGGCAGGAGACAGACAGGACCCTCCTCCTGGCAGGGAGGTGGGCGCAGACCTGCTCTTGCACTGCAAAGGCACCTACTGCCCTCGTCCCTGCCTGGCCACGGCAAGGAGATCCCTGGGGTGGCATATCCGCGCCGCCGGGCAAAGCCCGGTGGAGGACAAGCTGTCGCTTCACCGCTGTCGCTGTGGGGAACAAGCCCCCAGGGCAGGGCCTTGCTGATGTGCCGGCCTGTGCCTCCCGCGGACAAAGGGCCCCG
>NW_010516526.1:0-6383 GCF_000687285.1 Phaethon lepturus
GGGGAGGACGGGGACGGGTCGGTGGGCTTTGCCGCCATGTCACGAGAGTGAGGCGTTGGCGGGGGGGGGCGCTTCTTCGGTTGCGTGGCCTGGGCTCTGCAAGCTCCACTGGCAAATGGTGCCCCACACAGCAGGTGTCGCGAACCAGGGACACCCGAGATGGCTGGGAGAAGTGGAGCGAAGCGCCTCTGTGCCCACCGCAGCAGGCTGCGGTGGGGCACGGAGGGACCCGCGGAGACACCAGGCTTTTTGTTGAGCAAAGCAGCTCTTGCTGGACGTTGCTTGCATGCTGCCTTCCCGGAGAGATGTTATCTCCTCGCCCTCTCACTGGGATGCAAAGGCACGCAAGACTGCAGCAAAAATTTCTAGTGGCGTGGATGCACCAGCTGCGCTGAAGCAAGAGGTAGGTTTTCATGCTCACAAATGAGGCAGGGTGGGATGGTGGTTACTCGTGACATCCCTTCCTCCAAAGCCGAGCTGCTCGCATTCTCACACCGAACACTGGTGTGACCCACACCGGGGACATCACATGGACTGTGAGACCTATACACCCAGGCTAGTGAAAACTGGGGATAACTGGTGGAAGCTCTCAAGTGCCTGGCCTCAGTAGGCCATCAGCTGTGTCTAGCATCGCCTTCTGCCTCGACGTGGCTCTTGCACGCTGTGGATAAACATTAGGCTTCACCCTGTAAGAATTCCTAGCACTTTTCAGGTGTTCCAAACATCCTGCTTGCCTGGAAAATAGTAATGCTTACAAACTACAGCAGGTCTTCCTCCAGCTGCGGACCAACCAGATCTGCAGCTCAGGAGGATGCCAGAGGTACAGATCTCACCAGAGGCAGGATTTTTGCAAGCCTGCTGCCACAGGAGAACTGCTTCACAAAAGCTACAGGACTGCAGTTGAGCATTGCTGTCTCTGAACATGAGATGAACATGCCTCATCTCTGAACCGATGAGGACACCCATCACAGGCACTGCAGACAACACTCTGCTGAAGCTTTCTCTTGTCTGATAGACTGGAAAGAGTCTTCTGCATGGCACAGCATTTTGAGATGCCTCTAAAGCTTAAGCGTCTTAAAATGCTTATTTTTTGTCATATGCAGGATTTGTTTAAGAACCTTTTAAAATCTTTCTGCGCTGGGGGATGTATGTGTGTCTTAACTCCATGTAGAAAAAAAAAAAAGAAAAAGCATGATTCTGGTTCTACTTTTTTAACAAGTATTTAAAAATTCTTAGGTCATCCTAATTTATTGAGGTAGTAGACCAGATGAAGATGACTTCAGAGGGGTTTCTTTTCACAGCCTTTCACAGGTGTAGTTTCTGAAAGTTGTGTTGGTGCTGTGTTGCATTGGAAATTGATTGTTCCTAGAAGCCCCCGTGCTCTGTGCTGTCAGGGATTAAACAGGAGGATTTCCCATGGATGGCAAGGTAGTATTTTTTCTTGGCTGACAAATGTTTCTTTTGTGGGGAGATACTCTCTGCTCTGGGGGGTTGATGTGAAGTGCTGGTCAGTACTAGCTTGGGTCTATTCACTTGCTTTCTTCCCTTACAGAGACCACTGTTCTCTGCGTTATTTTGGCTTCTGTGACCGTAAATATTTACACTTTGCATTTTAGAGACCTTCTCTCCTTGGGATACCTGCAAAGGTTCAAATTCCAGGCTGGCATTTCCACTACTAAGAAACATTTTTCAGGCCCAGGGCTGCCTAATTGCCAAGAGCTTTGTGGGTGATGAATGTGAGAGCTCCATATCGAAGGCCCAGTACAACTGAAGCAGACCCTCCCACATGCTCCCAGGTTACTGCTTTAGTAACGCTGTTGTTGAGGCAATGCAGACTGTTCCAAGATGTCAGATTTTTCCTTTTTTCCTCATGCTTACATATCAGCCGTTATTTTTTCCCACTTGTTCACTGAAAGATGTTACCACTGTGCCACAGAGAGTCTGCAAGCTAAATTTCTAGTTTATACTTCAAGCCTATGATGAGACTCTTTTCCCAGAGCAAACCTTTATAACTGTACTCTGTGCAATGGCTAAAGTGACAGTGAAAGAGGGAATGCTGTGGTGATCAGTTAAAAAAAAAAAATCATGTGATACCAGCCATTCTATGTGTCTAGAATTGTGGAGTACTTACACTCCCCAGGCTGTCGTGCAAGAGCCATTGAGAGCAAGTGGAGGTGACCAGGTGTGATTTGAAGGGAATATATTGTCTCTGTCGGTGGGTGGGTGGATGTTAATTCTCCAGTCTTCAACCAGATGAAGTGTTGTTCTTATGCTGTAAAACTGTTGATGGCACTGCTCGTTTTCTTGGTTAAGTGATTTATATCAGTAAAACTTATTAATTAACAGCCTAATGAAAGCATACTAGATAACACTTGCTTTTAAAGCGCTTTCCTACATGCAGCGTTACAGTTAAGCAGGAGTGTTCTGTTGTTGCTCATTTCAGGAGGGACTAAAATAATGGACCCGTGGGTGGTGTGTGTGAGTGCACACAGGCCCAGCAAAATTGTTCCTGCTGCAAGGGGCGAACAAACTGTACCTGGAATAACATCACTATCAAAGAGATGAGGAGATCAAGGATGTGAAAGGTATGAAGGCTCTGACACAAACAGATACCTTGAGTCTGATACTAGCATTTCCATTGTATTAAAGCAGTCTTGCACTGCAAGGAAAAGCTTCCGGTTTTGTCCAGGGTGTAATTATTTTGAAGTCATTAACTCTTCTACTTCCAAGGGCTTAGCTCTGGGACATACTTGATAGTGCAGAACCTAATCCAAAAGCTGCCTGCCTGAGCTATTGCCAGCTCTTCGGGTTACAGTTCCTGTCAGAAGCAGTAACCAAGCAAATGCAGACCTCTGCGCCCCTGCAGTCAGGCTTTCTGAGCTTAGGACAGGACGGAACTGCTTGCTGCCTTCCAAACCAGGTCCTCTGATCATCTGGGGCCACAACAGTACTTATCAGACCATGGCAACAGCCCTGCAAGCCCCTGCATGGTGGTTCTTGATGATTTGGTTTTGTTTTTTCTGAAGGCCCGTTGTTGAAAGAGTGCCACAGCTGGGAAGTGCCTCAACTCTCCAAGGCTTTGGTGGGACTGAAGGCATTTAGCAATTTTAGTGAAAATTCCTTGCCAAGCTGAGTGTAAAAACAAGAAAGTGTTTAAACCAAAGTGACCAAAGGAAAAATGTTATTATTAGTGATGCTGCCTTGAATATAAAGCTTTTGATTTTTAAAATATGAGCATAAATTAAATTCTCAATAACAGTTACAGCCATTTAAATAAAGGGCCAAAGCATATGTAGGTATAAACTCTATAGATAAGATTTCTAAATATATTACAAAACTGAATTCATTATGCCTTACAATGACCCCAGGAGGGAGGCAAGTATTGTTGCAGCAATGCTTTGCATTTCTCTTGGAGGCAGTGGGAGTACTCGTGCTAGAATTAACTGTACGCAATGGAAAGTGTCTGCAGGGTTAGGCCCAGAGCGCAGGCCTGCACTAGATCTTTATGGCAGTAAATGTCACCAAGAAATGTGAATTAGTTTCATAGACCCTCAAAGAGTGGAAGTGAATGACCTCCGGTAGTTGTAACTACCTGCCCAGGAAGATTGCTCTGCAGAAATGAGGGCACGTCAGCTTCAGCGGCAACGTGGTCCTGATCATTCATGAGCTGAAAGGGGCAGGTTTCACAAACATCAGAGTCCGTAGTTCCTGATGTTCCAGGTACCTGGGCTTTTGCGTTCCTTGCAGTCATCACTTCTAATGTATTTAAGACGCATTTGACAGTAAAAGTGTCAAGCACTGATCATAGGAGGAGTCTAAGATAAAGACTTGCTGCTGGACCTTCCTCTGCTTTAAGCTTGCTTGCTCTGGATAATGTAAATACAAACACTTTTTTGGGTAAATATTCTGCCGATGCGGTAGGTGGGACTGAAAATTATCAGGCTGTGCATCATCTGTATGTTTGTAGCTCACTGTAGTAGCTTCTAGATGGGGCTTTTCATTCCAGGGTGCAGGTCGGTCACCAGGTGGGCAGGAATCCCCCTTCCCTCCCCTTGCCGGAGGCGTGGGCAGGTGCTGATTGGGATTCAGCAAGGGTTACCTGACCTCGGTAAGCCACACTCACAACTTCGGCTCTGTCCGCTTGTGGGCTTAACTGCCTGACAGCCAGATCACGAGCCAGGGGAGAGACACGGAGAGGGTTATCCCCCCTGCCCCCAGCTTTTCACAAGGAAGAAACCTGTGGGATAAAGGGAGAACCTGTGGAGAAAGTGGGGAAAGGGAAGAGAAGGAATAACATACTTCCTAACCGGGGGTGATGCCTGCAGAGCAGCCAGCTGATCCTGAAATGGGATTGAATGAGCAATTAGACTATTGAGTACAGTTAAGCTGAGGGCTGACCCATGTGCTTTGTGTGCTTTGAGAATATCCCTGGCTGTAACGATAGAGGAGGCTTTTCGCAGGTCTGTTCTCCCCCCCACTTTTTGTAACCCATTTTTCTGTAACACTAATATGTACCTGACCTCGAGTTGCTGCCTCAGCCCTCAACCAGGCTGGGGGGCAGGGGAGATGAAGGAGCGCGGTGAAATCTGCATAAAGATACGGGGATAAGTTCAGTTTGTTTTCCTCTGAAAGCTTTGACACTTTCTTAGGGCAGATTCATTTTCAAGGCTTCCTACATTCCTTCTATTGTCCAGTAAGTGTTTCAGACCGGAGTGCTTGTGTTTGTGTTTCAGACCGGTGTGCCTGTGTTTCCGACTCCCGTGAAGTTCCCTTTGCAGCAGGGCGTGCCTCGAACCGCTTCAAAAGAACCAACTTCTACAAAAGAAAAAAAGAAACTCAAGTAGGCTTGAACATACAAAGAGAGGGAGAAAGGGAAGAGAAAAGGGCCGGGCAGTGTTGAATACGAAATGAGTTCAGCCAGCCCCAGGAGTTCTTCATCACTTACATTTATCTTATTCTGGGAGAGCAGAGCTAAACTCAGCGCTGACATAAACCACCCTTTGCCTTTGGCTTTGACTCTGGGTGTGTGTGCGCACACAGCAGCGATGGGCACACGCCAAGCAATGGGTTTCTGCGAAATATTTTTTTTCCCCCTCTGAGTGGTGGCGTCAGTGGGAAAAAATGGCTTTTTGTGCGTACTTTCAAAGGCAAACTATCGAGCGAGTCTCAAATGCCCCCAGTTTCAAAGCACGCTTGAAGAATAAGCAGCTGGTAGTGTTTCTCAGCCGGGCCAGCCGGCCAAGGAGCGTGCCAGCGTGTTAGGCTGATCTCCCCCCACGCTCCGTAAAATCACTGTGGTTCCGCTAAGGGAAGCCCCCAGGCTCCTGCCAGGAGTGTGAGGTACCCAGAGGTCAAGGCCCCTCCTGGGCACCGGTGACCCCGCATCCCCACCGGATGCTAACAGGACACCGCTCCCCTCGTGCCCTGAGGGCTTGGCCTGGCGGCCTTAGGAAGCGGGTGGCCCGTGGGCTGGAGGATGGGGCCTGATCTCGGGGAACAACAGGGAGCCCACTGGCCAGGAGCGAGGTGTTTTAAGACTTCAGCTCTGTTCATTGCTCTCCCCATGCCCACGAGCTTGCTAGGCTTCCGGAAACATGTGTCAGCGGCTCCCGCTTGGCAAAGCTCCCGCTCACCTCCCAGCTTTGAGCAGCCCGCGGCCCCAAGCGCCCGGAATGGAGCTCCTCACAAAGCAACCCTGTACCACCGGCAGCCGGGCGAGGGAAGGCGCTGTGGCCAGGGATGGGAAGGAAAGCGCCAGGGTTGGGTGGTTAGCTGGCAAATAGTACAGTTCGGCACGGTGGAGAAGAGGGGAGGTTTCTTTTTTTCTTTTTTTTGATGATGATAAAAGCATCTATGTGTGTGTAGTAATATGATAGGAGCTTATAAAAGTTGCTGCCGGATACAAATAGATGGCCTGCCAACTTCATGGGTAATACGCAGAAAAAAGGCATAACCTTCTGTTCCTTTTCACCTCCCTGACCACATAGAAGTTTTCATTTTGATCAGAAGTTGACGACTTGGTGGGGGTGAATCCAGCATCTTTGCCTTTGAAACATAATTGCAAGAAGAAATCTTGCCTCAGTTTCTTTTTAAGGAAAGCAAACGGCCAACGTCCCGTTTGCTCAAAGCGTCCAGTTGTTTGCGGAAGGTGGGCCCCGGGCACCCGCGACGTGCCAGGCGCGCTCGGCTGGCCTAATAAACCAGTAAGGGTGCTCGTTTTATGTCACCGCCGCGTGGCTTTGAGCGGCTGCGCTCCCTCGCTCCTTCCTTGGCTTGCTAGTTATTCACGTTTGAAAAAAAACGTATCATCGGCCTCATACTGTGCCCATCACTTTGTTCTCGACGCGCCTATTCACCCGAGCGCTTCTCCTATTCCACTTCTC
>NW_010516527.1:0-4644 GCF_000687285.1 Phaethon lepturus
GTCCAGGCTGGGAAGACGAAAATGTGTTGTGCTCTCCCAGGGCTCCTAACTTCTCCCCTCCAGGCAGCTGGCAGGGTTTCTCTAAATATTTGAGATGGTAAAGGGCTTAAACTGGATTACTCCTGGACAGGAGCAATTATAATTGTAAATACACTATTATCTGAGCACTCCTCTGATGCTATTTTGTCACTGGCGCGTGACACGGTGACAGGGAGGGTCAAGTGCAGTGTAAGCAGAGCCCTTCCCTGGTCCCTCGCTAGCCGGTCTGTAGTAGACCTGACCTACTGGGAGTCGTCCTCTGCAGACCACCCCTGTCCCATCCTCTGAGAGGTGCAGAAGGGGCTCCCAGATGCCTCCGGCTTCAAGAACTGTATTGCGTTGCAACTGTATTCCTTAAATGGATAAATACCAGTTAGGAACAAGTATAAACCCAGTGCATTTTACCGTCTATCAGTTTCAGTTGGAGGTTTCTGGACATGAGTGTTCTTTTAAGAAGGCTTGGGTGGTTTTTCGGAACACAGCACAGCCTTCTGGTTTTTTCTGCAGTTCGGTATTTAGATATATTCACACATATTTAAAGCAACACCACTCAGCTGAAACAGATATAAAGGGGAATAATCCGTATTCAGAGAGGAAAAATAATGATGGTGGAAAGAATATAAAACACCCATTTCGACACACACGTGAAACAGCCCTTTGGCAGCTCAGGTGGCAGCCCAGGGGACCCGAGATCTGTCCTGTGTTTGCTGCCGCCAGGACGGACCGTGGCTGGGGGAGGAGGGTGGTCGTCCCGGCTAGAGGCTGGCTGGAACGCGAGCACCAGGCTTGAGCAGGAGATTGGTCTCTGCCCCTTTCCTGCCCCTCCATCTTGAACTCCCGTCAAAAAGCGGTCAGCCTTCTGCAGCGCAGAGATGCTGCCGCAGCAGCCCGGGCAGCGCAGGCAGCCGCGCGCCCTGGGAGACCCATGCGCCCGGAGCAGGGGAACGGGGTGTTACAAGAAGAGTCCAGCAGAAGGATCTCGGAAACTCTGAGGATACTGGTCCGAGGGCTATTCCAGATGAAGGAAAACACAGGGAGGACGTGGCTGCAGAGACAAACCTCTGCAGACGGAGTCACTGTGCAAAGAGCGTGGCATGTTGAACTGTAAATCACGAGTGGAAGGAGCGTGTGAGGAGCAGCGCGGGGTCCTCCCGTCTCCAGTGGGTCATGCGCTGGTGGAGGAAGCAGACCCCAGAGGGGCCAGAGCCAGCCGGGCAGCAGGAGCGCGAGGCCTGGTGGGGGCGGGCAGGGGTCTAGGGCAGGGGTCTGGGGCCGGCTCTGCCGGCGTGGGGCGGGAGATGGTGCCAGCATGGCACGGGAGCCCGGTGTCAGCTGCAGGGAGGGCTTGAGAGGGGAGGGCATGTGCTTTGGCAGCGGGGGGCCCAGCGGCACCTCTCCTTTATGGTTTCATGTTTGAAAAGGATGTGGTGTGAAAGGAACCTGACGTTTTTAAATGCATTTGTGTATCAGTGTTGAATTTAACTGATGCGAGTGATTGGCAGTGTATTATTACACAGGAAATCAGTCTACCGGGCACAAAGCGAGATCCCCGTTCCTGGCGGAGAAGGGTGTGCTGGGAGGAAACAGGCCACACAAAATGCAGCATTTTCTGCAGCCTGAAATCATTCCCCTTGCCAGGGCCAAGAGGTTGGGAATTTACCTCCTGCCAGGTTTCCAGAGAGATCCCTGTGTCTCTGTCACGTGGAAGAGGACAGATCAGAGGATGTTCGGTGGGAGCTCGGGAGACTGGTGATACAGGAGCCTTTTGAATGAAGGGTTTGCATATAGTAGTGTTGGAAGCAGGTAGCCAGTAGTTTGCACACACGCACACCCAGGCGCTCAGCGTCTCTCCGGCCTCTGGGAAAACAGCTACCTTCCGTTTCCAGCAGTACAAGCCGTGCGACTTTGACATCGTCCGTCCCCCTCCATGAAAAGCAGGGAAAAAGATGGCGTACATGAGCATCTGGCCCGGCAGGAAGATGATGTCCCATCTACTAGTCTAGAAAGCTGGGCAAAATCATCCGATAGAATTCTTGCTGGGACTTCCGTTGGGAAAACGAGGTAGGGGTTTAGCCTTGTGATGAAACAGCTTTCAGGGCTGCGTAAGGCTGGACTGCAGCTCTTTAATCAGCTGTCCAGCACGGCGCGTCTCTCCGCGAACGGGTGTCACTGTCGGTGGGCTGCACAGCAGCAGAGCAGCGCCGCGGTGCCACTGGTGTTGAGGTTAAAGCCCGGCATCCGTGCAATACAGAGTTTTCCTTCACGGAAAGGGTTGATGGAAATGAAGAAGAGACACCTTCACGTGTCCCTCAAATATCTGCTGATTTGTGGTGCCTCGCTTGGTGTTTGAAAATGGTTTGAAGTCGAGGTGTCGATAAAAGGAAAGCTTCATAAAACAATGCCGACAAAAATAAATGAAATCCTTTTATCTGATTCCTCAACGGTCCCCTGAGGTTCAGGAGATGTGGGGTGGGGGGACCACAAGGTCATCTGCAAAGAGTAAGCTGGAAAGGCTTTCTTTTGTATCTGCATCAGCAGTTAACTGGAGCATGCCGCAGTGTTTACGGCAGGATTTTGGCTTCACAATGGATTAAAAGATTTTAAAATCCATTTGCAGAATATCTTGAACTTCAGCGTTGTTGTGTGCTCGAAATAACGCTAGTCTTTTAATGTTTGATGCGCTGGGAGCCTTAAGGGAATCAAAGGATTTTGAAATGGCAGGAGAAGGGGAGGGCAGCTTTTGGCATTAATGGGGTCTGCTCTTGGACCCCTTGCCCGCTGCCCGGCAGAAACACCGCTGCAAGCTCAGAAACCGTCTGTGCGGAGCCAGGTGAGAGGACTGCCTGGGAGCCGTGAGGCTCAGCTCGGGCACCTGAGTCGCTCCTCAGCCTGCGTCGTGCAGCCTGCCCGGTACAGGCAGAGGCTGGGCTGCAGAGCCCGGGCAGATCCCCCGTCCCGTTTCCAAAGCCGCGGCCAGCTTCGCTTCTGCCTCGACTGAAGCTCTTGGCAGCTTCGTCCTATCCGGAGAAGCTGCCGGGTGAGGGAGGTGCTGAGGCTGGGTCTGCAGTACGAGCCACGGCTTTCACGCGCTCTGTGAAAAAAGACGCCCTTGAACCCCCAGAGCGTGATCTCATCTGGGAGGGCGTTTGCTGTCTTCAGACGGGCTCTCCCTCCCTCTTGCCGCATGTTGCGTTCGGTGATTGTCCGGCCTGCAAAGCACCTTAGCGTGCCCCGTTCCTTTTGCTTCGTTGCCGCTCTTGCAGAAGAAATCCGTTTCTGTACTGGGTAGCGGGGGAGCTGGAACGTGCAGAAAGAGGAGCGGTGGCTTGGCATGTTTGCAGTGTGGGTGCAGGCATGGCTGAGTAGGCTGGGGAGGTGGAGGAGACACACTTTTATCTGTCTCTGGATACAGCTCTTTCTCCATCTTTTCAGGGGCTCCCGTGAGTTGGGGAACCCTCTTTTTAAACCCACACTTAAGCCGATCTTCAGAACTATTCTGAAATACCATCAGAGTTAGATCCAAAGTCACGCAAACGCGTGGCCGCCTGGAAAAGCTCAGCAGCCGGTAAGAGTACGAGGTGGCAGCTTTCAGAGGCTCAGGGTCCTGCGGGCGTTGGTACATCTGGCCGTGGCGACGCGGGGTGTTGGGACGCGGAGGTGCCTGGTGCTGTCGCCCTGCTGCCGGTGCCGCGGGACAAGCCCGCGGTGCCGCAGCTCCTGATGCCCTTCCTCGCGCGGGCTGGGGGAGAGCAGAGGAGTGTCTGCCAGCGCAAAGCCCGGCATCTTGTGTGTGACAAATCACTTCTTGATTGCCTCAAGGAAGAAATCCGTTAGTCTTCCCTTTACGTGAGAGTCATAGCAAACTTCTGCTAAACGTGAGCAGATGATGCGCTCCAAATAATGCAGGCTCTGCTGCTGGTTTCGGTCTACATCCTTGTCCAGTTTGGAGCATTAATTTCCAATCCAGCAAAACTGAACTGTCTGAGCCCCCTCCCGCCCCCTCCAAGCAGACGCTGAAGAAAGCTCTACTGACACAGGGAATGGCGTTACAGTGATGCATTAATTGTCAACGAAATTTAGCTTGTCTTAGTCCCCAGTTCCTGGTTTTTTTTGGAAGGGGGGTTAAAGCAAGTGACAGTTCTTTCTTTTCTTAGAAGTGCAACCAGTAGGACCTGGAAGGCTTTGACCCTTCTGGCAGAAATGTCCCTTAGCTTTCCTGAATCTCACGATTGCGGCAAACAGGCAGAAACCTCAGAGCTTGTCTTTCTGGCAGATTATTGCCCTGCCATCTTAATTTAAGCCTCGCTGCTACAAGAAAGGGTGCAGAAGCGTCCCTGAGCTGTTGGCAGCTGTGGCAATCACAGGCTGCTTTTGCTGTGCCTGGTGGCCGTTTCAGGCAGGTTTGCTGCTATTTTTAGGTATCTTTTCTAGGAAGAAAGCCAGTTAATGGCAGACTCTGAATCTGTCCAGACTCTTAGTAGTCCATGATGTTTTTCTCTCTCTGGACTTTTCCCATTTTGTGAGGATTCACTGGGTCCTGGCACAAGTTTGGAGCAAGACAGCGAGAAGAACATCCAGGAGCTGGGACCACCCATAAAACCAGCC
>NW_010516528.1:0-6078 GCF_000687285.1 Phaethon lepturus
CACGCGGGGCTGTCACGCACCGCCCGCCGCCGCCTTTCGGGTCTCTCCGCCCCGCCGTCAATTGTCAGTGCTCCCCAACCGCAATCAATCAGTTATTTGTCAGCCCCTGTCAATCCGCCCTTGATTTATGTCAGCTTTTGTTGCTGATTACAAGCCTGGTGTGACTTGAAGGGGGAAAGAGAGAGAGGAAGGAAAACAGAGGGAGAGACGGGCTCATCGGGAGAAAAAGCCATTCAATTTACGGAATAAATCCTTCAAGTAAACTCGATTTGTGTGCCAGCACCCGGCAGTTCTCCCCGGCCCCGCACCGCGCTGCCCTGCGTGGGCGCCCGGTGCGGGATCTGAGAGGGCTTCCGGGCTCTTCTTCCCCTTTCTTCCTCGTCCTCTTCGAAGAAGAGCCCTTCGTCCCTGCTTCCGCCGGGCTGGCCCGGTCTCCGGCACCGGGGGCCTGGGGAGGCGGCCCCTCGCCTTAGCTAGAGTATCGGTTCGCCATTTCTGTGTTTGATTGCGGATAGGCTGTGTTGAGAACCTCGTGGGTATTTACACGGTATCCAGCCGGGCGTTATATGCATCCTGCTTTGTGTCTGTGCGCTCCCGAAGCGTACCGAGTCCTCTGCCCTCAACCCCGGTTTTACCGTGCCGGCGGATGCCCCGAGCGGAGTCGGCAGCCCTTCTGTTGTTCCCTAGATTGCCTTTTTCTTTTCTCTTTGTACTTTCCACCCCACTATCCCCCCACCTCCTCATCCCATAACATTTTTTCACAGGCAAAATGTGTTAATCAATCTTTTACTTTTGTTTCCGGATCTGACATGGTGGCCCACACAATCTACAACATTAACTAAAAGGTCACTCAGAGATAAAACACGTTTGACAAGTGAAGAACAAGGCAAGTGCTTTAGGGGTCGCGTCCAATTCCTGACCTGGACTCCGACCAGAACAGGCGCTGATCCTGGAAGGGGTGGGCGAGAGGAAGGACTTTCACTTTCTCGCGTTTGTATCTATCCTTTTTCTTCCCTTGAAACACTGATCTCCCCCCGTCCCTAAACAGATGTGTCAGCCTTTAACGAGCTGCTCTTCTTAAGAGGTAGACATAAGGCAGGTTTTCCTAGGTATCTTCCACCCCCCCACGCCCCCCGTAAAGCGATACCCTTTAAATCCTGCAGCCAAGTAACTGTATCTGCTGTCTTTTACTAAAACCACTTTACTCTTTTAATGTAGTGTATAGAGTAGAGTAAATATGCAGAACTCCTCTAGCTTCTCTAAAGATATAATTAATTTTAACAAACTTTTTAATTTCTGTATTTTCTCTGAAAGCATACGGCTTATTGCCACAACTTTTCAGTGGAAAGTCATAAACGTACTTCCATTTTGGAATCACCGCGGTCATCTTACAAGACCGTGAAAATTAAAAGGGTGGGTGGGGGGTGTAGAGAAAGAAATCTTGCATAAAAACCGATATTGCAGTAGAACTGACAAGACCCACAACTGGCCCTCAAGGAACTCCCCCCCCTTCCTTTATATAGAGTGGAAGTGACTTGAATCTGCCCCAGGTTTTCCCCCAGTTCTTTCTTTTGTTGTCAAGTCCAATTGATAAATGGAGTGCAGTAAAACTCTGGAAGGGGAAAAAAAAAAAAAGCTGAAACCTTCATTTGTGTTCATTTGCATTAAAGTGCTTGGAACAGCTGTTTTCCTTACAGGACCGGGGAGACTCCTATCTGTTTTCTCGTTGTATTTATCCTGCCTCCCAGGGTGAAAGACTAAAGATTAATTGTTTTAAGGTAGAGTCAGCTGTGAGAAGGCTCCCCCTTCCCCATTTTCCCTTCCCTCACTTTTCTTGTGGACGTGAGGGTGATTTCGGGAAGGGGTTGTTTTACTTGTAAGCCAGGGAAGCAAAGGCGATACCCGGTACATGTGTAAAACAGGCAGCGCACCGACGAGAAAAGCGGGGGGAAGGAGAAGGGGAACAGCACGAACCTCGGTCTTTCTGGCTGAAGGAGAAGCATCAGAGGGTAATTTAATTAGTAACTTCAGAGAACAGCTTTTTTTTTTTTTTTTTAGCTCAGCCTTTGAAATGAGATTTAAATCACACTCAGTACTGTAAACTTTTTATGTAGAAGCTTGTAAAAAAATCAGCCCCAAGACATCCCCTCCCCCTTGCCCCCTCCAAAGCATTTCTGAGCCAGAAGAGCTGATTCCCTGCGCTTAACACACGCAGAAAACGATTCCCAGTGAGGGTCTCGGAGTTAGTTTAGGATGCACACGCCCGGGATCGGGCAGGCGGCGGGGCTGCGGCTTGGAAGCGGTGCGTAGTTTTTGTTTTGTCTGCTGCGGGCTCCGTTCCTCTCTCGGGCTGAAGAAGATGGATTCCGTGCTGCTCGTTACCTTCGCGAGGGATCCTTCTTTAATGAGTCCGTGCAGACGGTTTGCTGTTTGGCGTTTACTTGTATAGTCTTGTTGAAGTTTTGGTGGCTGTTGCTTTTATTCTCCTTTAAAAAAAAAAAACCCAAAACAAAAAAAACAAACCCCCTAAAGGTTGGAACCCGCCTTCCTCCTCTTACAAAGGAAAACTGTAACTTAAAAAAAGGAGAGCAAAGGAGGAATTAATTAACAAGTGCCAGTCCACACTTTCCTTTACCTACCAGCTATTGGCAAGCATGTCAAGTCGATTTTATTTGCACACAATGGAAATGATTTATTTTCTCTTAAAAAGGAGTGGGCTGGCAGATATTTGAGGAGGAGAGGAGAGCGAGAGAGGAAAAAAAAGTTTGAAAATGCCTTGAACTATTCACTGTCGAGATGGCTAATCAGTATTGAGGCTCGAGGGCACTCGGGCAGCTTTTCAATGCGGTTTTCCTTTCATCTCAAGCTGGATGGAGGCGCTCAATTAAAAGCCTATCAGTTTGTAAGTAAATCAACGCCTATCAAAGTTGTCACATCAAACAAAACGATTATTATTGCAGCCCGCCTCCCCTATTAATCTCCCTCTAAAATAATCCCCTTGACAGGTCAGGCTGGCGAGCTGCAAACCCTGGACAGGATCACCCAAAAAACCCGGATTGACTATTTTTCCCTCGGGAGAGGGAACTGCAGAAACCTCGGCACCAGTGTGCCTGCTCTGCGAGCTTGCTCTCTTGCCATTTAAGTGTCAGCTTCTGTAGATCACGTTGGAAAAGGGCGTTTAGTCTTTTAAACTGAACAGCAACAACCCTACAGGCCCTTTAGATTTTTTTTTTTCTTTCCATCCCCTCTCTTTTCTATCGTTTAGAACAAGGTTAAGCTTTTAATTAACAGAAACGTAGTTGCTGAGTTGTGTCTGGGCTATATTTCCATGCATAACACAATCCAGCTACCTGTCTGTCCGTCCTGTGCATTAAATTTATTTGTTTTGGTAGTGCTTGCGTTTCATTATCTACCCCAAGGCTTTTATTAAAATATGCATTGCAATAGATTTTTGTAAACGGTGCATCTTCCTCTCCTCTCTCTCTCTCTTTTTTTTTTCCCCCCCTCCCAAGAATGAGAATACTTCGGATAAGAGATGTGATGGGTTATCAGGAATACCGCACCACGAATTCGTACATTTGGGGAGAGGCACTTTTTTTTTTTTTTTTTTTTTAATACGAGGCTGCATGCGCTCAGATAATAGCTGATGCATCTGCCCAGTTACCCGGCAAAAGTGTGGGGTATTTCTTCCAGAATGTTATTAAAGTAAATAGTTTGAATGCTTGCCAGCAGAAAGTAAGATTTCCAAACCTCTCCCCTGTTTGCATAGTACTTGAAAATATTTACCCTTATGATTGTAATTACTTTCCTAATATATAGAATCAATATATGTTTTACTCTGCATGAGATGTAGGTAGTTGTTTTAGAAGCAGTGATGATTTTAGAGCCATCTTCAAAATAATAGTCACGTTTAGGTGAACGTGGGTTTTAGTTGTCAGTGATATTTTTACTAAATGAGCAGAAAATGATTTGTTTGTTCGTTTGCTTACTGCTTTCGGAAATATACCTTCTCCTAAAATGTTTTCGAATGAGTTTGTCTAATTTTTTTCCTTTTGTTATGCTGAAATAAGGAAGAGATTAATGCACCCAATAAAAAACCCCACAACCTTTCTCTTTTAAGCCCTTTGAAAGACTCCTTTATTGACGTTGTTTCATGTATGAGTGTGAAAATTTTTACTCTTGTGTTGAAAGCTTTTTACCAACAGCTATTTTCCAAATCTATCGTCTTTTATGTTGAAGGTGTTTCTTATGCAAACAGCTTTTATTTTAAATAAGCCTTAAGGTAACTTTGTAGAGGGCGAGGGAGAGAGCAAGTCAAACGAGTGTGATGACACGGGAAAGGCTGAGTATGTTTCCTGTTAAGTGCGTGGAGATTTTTAGTGCCATTTCACGTTATTAAATGTACTACGATTAAAATGATCGAGCCCAAAGCAAGTGAACATGTTTCCTAATTCGTAGGTATGTACTCGAGCTGGTATTTGCTGCCTAGATTTTAAGAGTGGAAAGAGAGTCTTTTAGCTTCTGTAACACCTTGGTCTGATCACTGAATCTCAGCAATCATAAAGGCACCTCTGTGCTTATCTTCTGCGAAAGCCTGGAGGCTAGGGCAGAGAATTATACCCACATAGTTGGTTACAGTAATCCTTCAGAAATTAACTGTGGCACGCAAACGAAGGCGATCTTTAGCTTCGTCACTTGGATCCCAAATGTAGAGAGTGTTTATTGACAACTTTGTCATGGATACTGTGCAGATCAACCAAATGCGTCTTCAACAGCGTGAGGAATACCGTCTTTTGAGATACGAGGAAAAGTTTTAAGGATGTAGCTGGAAAAGGCATTGGAGCCCTAATAATGAACCTTACCTAAACATTCAGATGACAAATGAACAATAATCCTTGACGCTATTACAAGACAGCTACGTTTGGGTGGGGGGCAGGGGCAGGGAGAAGCATGCAATATATCTTAGCTATCTTCTTGAAATAGTCTAGATCCACGATCCGAAAAGGTTAAAACAATCTTAATTTTAATAACTATTAGCTTGTTTTCAGTCATCCCTAATGATGCATTTAGGTCTCCTCTAATCCCCACTGCTTTCATCTTTAGCTTTTTACACCCTAAAATTAATTCCACCTAAAGTACATTTTTCATTTTGTACTGTACTAGCGACGTGCAAATAATTTACATCAGCGTTCATCAGGACTGTCCTGAAGTGATGGATCATTTTGTTGAGTTGCAGTAAAAGTGCAGAATGATCTATAATGATGTAATATATACATTAAAAGGGTGTCTGGATGATCAGAGTTTTGCTAAAAATGTAAAAGGGCTTTTTGATTGATAACAGGGTTGCTGTTTTTCTGCAAAGGCTGTCACAGGCTGACACAATGCTTGAGTTATTAGGGCAGAGAAGGGCAACCATAAATTTCCAACGTCAGGCAAAAACTCTCTTTATTGTCTATATGATGGATGGGCCTCCGTACTAGACACCAAATACTTCGTATCACCCTTAAATGGGAACACATTTTTCGTGGCCATAATTCATGTTTTTTAAATAGAAAGTTTGAAATGCCTGCCTATATTTCACAATCCTGACATATTTATGAATCACTCCCTGCATGCAAATATAATTATTTAAAGCACTGAGGTGACATATGGGTTAGAAATGTACCAAATGCTGTTAGCGGAGTGATTTTTTTTAATTCCCTAAATTGAACACCATAGAAAACTCTGCCTGTCTGTTCAGATCAATAAAGTCGAAGGTGAAGTTTTACTGATTTTGTCAGTGCCACATACAGATATTCGGTTTTGATTAGGTGAAGCTGACAAAAAGGGAGTCTTTTTGCAATTACCATTAGGTTAATGAAAGAAACACTCATCTTTCTCCCGGCACCCCCACGCAGGCACACGCGCTTTCCCCTCTCTCTTTTCGGGCGATGAACTATCCGGAGGTAAATTTGGCAAGCGTTATTTTTTCTTTTCTTTTTAGAATTTATTTTCCGTCCGGCCGCGGTCCTCTCGGAGGAGCGCCGGTCTCCGGGCGGGAGAGGGGGCTGGTGAGAGGGGGCTCGGCCACCCCGAGGC
>NW_010516529.1:0-993 GCF_000687285.1 Phaethon lepturus
CATCGGATACCAGGTACCAGGGGACCACGGATTCCCCACGGTCCTCCTCACCTTGCCTGGAGCTCTATGCAAGCAGGCAAGGAAAGTGGGGAAGGGAAAGCTGTGATCACCTGCAGTTCCCAGCCAGTCCAGTTGAATAACTGGCTGTGATGAGCGTGAGCATTTTCTGGCTCACCCTCAACACTCCTCATGTTGTGGAGTTGCTCAGAGAGGTGGAACGTGCTCTCTCCTCTCTGGGCTTCCTTCCTGGGTACTCAGCCTGGGGTTTGTCAGACTTTGTGACTCGGTGTACGGTGCTGCTGGGGTGGCCTCCCAGCATTTCCTGTGCTTCTTGTGTGCTTGTTTCTGGTTCCTGCCACAGCAAAGCCTGTGGTTTGAGTCGTCCTCTGAAAAGCCGCCTTCTTCTGGGACAGTTGCACCATTCCTTTGAGTTTTCCTCAGTGCTTGGCTAGAAGCACCTCTTCTGACTGCGGATTTGGAGCTCTTCCCAAAGTGCAGCCCCACTTTCTAGCACTGAGGGGGGGTGAGACCCTTACCAGTGTGCCCTATGCTCTCTCTGAGGACAGATCTTTCTGTTGGGTGACAGGGACCCAGATTTGCTGGTTCTTTGTGCCCCTGTTAGATCTTTCCTTGAGAAACCTGCAAACAGCGGTCCTGACGGCATTGCTTGTGCATCTGTTTCAGCTGATTCCCTGCTCCCAGACACCTCTGTTTGTGAAAGGAAACCTTTTTTCAGGTTTCAGTTAACTCCTTTTTGTCATATTCCTAAGATGCCATTTCCATAAAGACCCTGACAGCGGCTAGGATGGCCCAGGACTTCAGCAGAAATTCAGATGATGCATTGGCAAATGAGGAGCCCCCAAATGTATCCCTTGTAGGAACTCTGTCTTCTCTTTTTCACGTAGACAAAGCTTTCATAGTACAACCTTCCATAGAACAAAAAAGAAGTTCAGGTCTTCTCGTGCGGGGGATGTCACCGCAGTGCCTGCGGTC
>NW_010516530.1:0-1662 GCF_000687285.1 Phaethon lepturus
GACCTCGTCTGTGGGGACATCCTCTTCCATCCTGAGCTTCCTGCACCGTCATGGGCATCCCGAATCCCGCCCCACCGCACCCTGCCCCTGCCCCAGCCCCTCTGCAGGAGCCCCTCCCCGCCCTGCACAGCCCTGGGCTGTTCTGCCCCGGCGCACCCCACAGCAGCTGGAGCACCCCATGCCTTCCGGCATCTTTCCCCCTGGCCAGGGGAGCAGACCCTGCCTCTCCCACTGCTCCGCAGCACCCAGCTGGCCCAGGGAGGATTCGCCAGGTACCAGCATGGGACACCCTGTCCCAGCCTCGGCCCTGGGGCCAGGCGCAGCCCTACCACCCCTCCATCCCCTTGCCATACACCGGGCTGTGGGCTTGGCAGCCACAGCCCCATAGGCCCCAGCAGCACCACAAGCAAGACCCAGCACCCTTTCCTCCTGGCATGCCCCTTCCTAGCGTGGGCATATCTTCCCCTCCCGCCACAGCCTGGCAGGAGCTGCCTCTCCGCCAGCCTGCCTCTGCCCACAGCGGGGCTACCTCTCTGTTTCAGTCCTGCCTGATGGGATTACAGAAATCAGTTGAAACAGGGCATGGATTTGGGTCCTGCTGGATGTGTCTGCATCTCTCTGCCATAGCCAGGGCAGCGTCAGCCGTGATGCCTGATCAAAGAGGAGGACGTGCAGTTACCAGCAGACATCTCCACGCTTCCATGCTTTCCAATCTGGGCGAGGGGAGCTGAGCTCTTCCTCCCTCCTGGCGCCAGAGTTGCAACCCAGACCCTACCCGGCCTCTGCAGAGCAGTCACTACTTCCCGTTTAAGATGCCCGTGCAGCAGCACGCGAAGGGAAGGCATTTATTTTGCTCTCCTGCGTGCCACCAGCATGTGCACTGAGTTGGTGAACATGCAGCCACAGGGAGATCCCCACACCCCGACGCAGGTTGGGCTTCACCTGCCCCAGTGCCTTCTGGCTGCCGTTAAGAGAGCAGGTCAGAGGTTTCCTGCCCCTCCCGCCCCACTCCCTCTCCAAGGGACTGCTCGCTGGTGGTTGGTGGCTTGATGGATTTTGTTGCTGGCCTGTTAAACACAGGGTGAGTTGCACGCTGCCACCGTCTATGCCCTTGAGCAAGCAACATGATCCAGCATCCTGTGGGATGGATGCACAACCCTGCTCCATGCCCACCAGGGTTCATCAGCCTTGAGAAGCATCTTGAAGGGGCCCCTGGACCAGTGCCGGGCTGCCCCGCAGCAGGCAGGGCTCCAGGCATGGCTCCCTGGGTCCTGCTGGGCTGCATTGGTGCCTCGTGGCCTGCTCCCCACCATTGGCACCACACAGGGGAGAGTTGGGTGCTCGCAGAGCTGCTCCACTCCTGGCTTCAGCTGCTTGAGTGGGCAGCAATTTATTTTCTCGCACAGCACCAGCTCTGATAGTGCCTGACAACCCACCTTTACCCGTGGCATGGCCTGTGGGGACCACCTGTGCCAGGCTGCAGGGTGGGGTGGGTGCGTGGGGCAGGACCTGCTCTTGCACCCCCATCACACCCACAGTGCCAAGCCTTGTGCAACCTCGGGCTTCTTCCCATCTGCTGGGCACATGCTGCCCACGGACCCTGCCCAGGTAGCCCTTGGGGCTGGCCCCCAGCCCCAGGGAGCCCAGCATCAATCATGCCCC
>NW_010516530.1:1673-2571 GCF_000687285.1 Phaethon lepturus
GAGGGCCCCCACAACTCATCATGCCCCCCCCCCCCCCAACTGGTGGCCACAGCAGGGCAGCCCTGTACATTACTCAACTGGCAGCATGTAATAAAATCCCCCCCCGTCGCCTCTGGCTCTGTCACAAGCAGCATTTAGCCACGACTCAGAGAAAGAGCAGAAGGGCTGGAAGCTGTCAGACCTGCTTAAAACCACTGCAGCTCAGTGCTAACTCAGTGCCACGCTGGGCAGAGTGCAGTTCCCCACGTGTGCCCCGTGCTGTGACCAGGTCTTGCCCCAGTCGCCACATCGTCCCACAGCCTCCTGTACTCACTGGAAACCTCTGGGCAGCCAGAGGGTCTTGCATAGTCTTGGACACTGGCAGCCCTGGGTCTGTCAGCATGATGGAGCTCTGGCATCCTTCTCATCCCGCACAGACCCAGGCTGCCAAGCAGCTGGCACGGCTGGGGGGGGGCGCCAGCTGGCACGGCTGGGGGGAGCCTTTTGCAGGAGGGAAGAGCAGGGGCTGCCCCGTTGCTGGGCCATGCAATAAAGCAGGATCCCCTGGCAGCAGGCAGCTGGCCCCAGGGAGGGGCAAGTAATCCCCTTTCCCCCACAGAGGCAGGGTGGTCCCCGGGGCTCTTTCAGCAGCTCCCTGGGGCCTGAAGGGCACAAAGCAGGAGGTCAGCACCCAGCTCTGTGCGCTGCAGCACCCCAGCCATGCCACAGCCACCATGCAAGCGGCACCCCACTGCATCCCTGCCCAGAGCCGCCCATGGCTGCGCCGCCTTCCGCCACCCCGCTCTGGCGCTGGCTGCTGTAGAGAGCCGCCCTCCTCCCACCTCCAGCACAGCAGCGATACAGGAGACAGCATCCAAGATGCCGCTTGGCGCAGGCTCAGCTGCCTCCCAGGAACAGC